>NW_017306992.1:811385-856922 GCF_000935625.1 Nanorana parkeri
CGCGGGATGCGAGGGGGTGTTTCCGGGGGGGGATAAGGGGGGGGGGGGGTGGCAGCCCTGGTCTGGTGGTTGTGGGAATCTGCGGGCAGGGGGGCTCATCTGCATCTTGGTACCCAGATGCCGCCCCCCTTGTGAATGAGTAAGGAGTTAATTGAATAGAAAACACAATACACATTTTTGACAATTCTTTTATTCATACAAAATGTAAAAAAAAATTATCTCAGTCATTCCAGCATCGGCCGACAAATGAAAAAAAAATGAATAAAACTCCCCGATGCAATGTTTGCATTGGGCAGTGAGCAGAAATAAACAAAGCCTGCTATTGGCTATTTTAAATTGCAATAACCAATAGCAGGCTGGCTTTTGCTCTGCCACCTGCCTTCTGTCAATCAACAGAGGAGCGGACCTGGGAGAGAACTTGATCTTGGCAGTGGGCAGAGCAATAGCCAGCCTTCTATTGGCTATTGCAATTTAAAATAGCCAATAGGAGAATAGCTATTGCTCCTGCAGAGGCTTTGTTTATTTCTGCCCACTGCCCGATGTAAACATTGCATTGGAAAGTCATTTTCAGGCCTAAATTGTGGAATATAACATGGGTGCAAAAAATGAAAAAAGGGCCTCAGTCATGAAGGGGTTAAATGAATTTGTCTAAGGTTTTGTGTGTTTATTTAAATTTTTTATAACTCTGTAGTGAATGAGTAGGAGTGCAAGTACCCCTTACTCAGTCACAAGGGGGGAGGGTGGCATTTGGGTGCTCCTTTATAAAAGGGGTTCCCAGATGCAGATGAGTGCCCATACCTGCAGACCCCCACAACCACTGGGCCAGGGTTGTGGGGAAGAGGCCCTTGTCCCCATCGGCATGGGGACATGGTGCTTTTCCAGGGGGTCCACGTCTGGATAAACAACATCCCAATGCCAAGGGCATGTGGCCGGGTATGGTGGAGGAAGCAAGGGCCCCCCTTTCCTGCCTTGCCAGGCTGCTGCCCAGATTAAAGGTCTGGTATGGAATTTTAGCTGGACCACACTTTTTTTTTTTGGTGTTGGTGTTCCATCTTAAAATTCCTACCAGATCAGGGTCCCTCCTAACATCCCTACCAGAACACTTTCATTTATTCTGTGACAGCTGTCTGATTCTTTGTCAGCAAAGAAGCCAAAGCTTTTACAGAAAAACACAGATCTCATATCTTATTTCTTTCTTTACATTTTGTAACAATATTGTGTTACTTTGTTTTCATTCAGGATACAAGCAGAGAAGCCAGAGGGCGGTAAATGACAGCTCTCCCGCTTGTGTTTGATTCCAAAATAAATTTGTATGTATCCGAATTTAATTATCAAACATTCGGATACATTCGGATTCATTATTGCTGTTATTCTTCTTCTTCTTCTTTTTTTTTAAAGCTTACACGTTAATAAACTGATGTTTTATGAATATAAACTTTTTTTTTACAATTAAACATGGGTGCTTCCGTGATGTTCATGCAATTTGCAAGGCATGCTGAGCTTTCTTATAAGCCAGAACATTGCAATGCTTGAGTTGGGCTTTAATGATTTTGCTATGGAGCCCCATCACACATTGTGATGGCCCCAGTATGTTATGACTGCATATACATGAATTGATAGGAGCATTCAACAGCTAATTGAGCCATGCAAATTATGAACATTGCAGTTAGTTGCAGTGGGGACACTGGCCATTTGGCTGCCACTGGTTCTAAGTAGCCAGTGTCCTGGCATAACCTGGATGTCTGATTTTGGCCTGGGTACTTCAATCTGGGTGCTTCTGCGATGCCTAGTTTGAGTGTTTTCATTATGTTGACTTTGCAAGGCATGTTGACCTTTCTTATAAGAAACCTAGCAATGCCTGCATGCTTGTTGACAGTCTGTGTATATCTGACTAAACCCAATAATTGCAATTGCAAAGTTGGGCTTCAATTGTTTTGCTTTGAGGCCCTATCACAAATTGTGATAACCCTGGTATCTTATTAATACATACTTGTGAATTTATAGCAGCAGTTACCTCCTAATGAACATATGCAGTTAGCTGGCCTTTGTAATCACTCTTGGTTCTATTGTAGCCAATGATATGGCATAACACGGTTGCCTGATTTTGGAATTTACATGCATGAGCTCCAACCTATAATAAATCAACAGCATTTTACATGACTTTGAGAAACTATCTGAATATGTATTTGTTTTTCTCTCTAAGTCAAGAGATCTGCGAGGCAAATGACATCATCATGTGTCCTATGTGTGAGAAGAACTGCACACTACAGAGACTGAATGAGAGCTGTATATATGCCAAGGTACGATCTGCCCCTTTAAGATACAAACAACATCTTGTTTTATAATTTAGCTTAAAGGAGAACTATGAGGTGAGTGCTTTTCACTCACCTCATAGTTCTAGCCGACCTGTGACAATGAGACTGTCACAGGTCGGCTCAGTAGATCGGGAGGTGAGCGAACACATACAGGGGGGAGGGGCTGGATTCCCCTCTCCCCGCTTCGATCTGCCAGCGCTGACTGGCGGAACGGACGGGGTAGGGGGCGGGTACAGCTGGCTCTGCCTCTAGATAGGCAGAGCCAGCTGTCACTCACGCAGCTGGGCGGATCCCGTCATCTAAGTCGGGATCCGCTCCGGCTGCGGCGACTCAGTATAGCGCGAGCCGTAGCTCGCACTATACTGAGCTTAGGGTAACGGGAGGACGCTAGTTTGTGTCCTCCCGTTACCCTAAGGAGAACTATGGGGAAAAACACTGACCCCATAGTTCTCCTTTAATCCTTCATGAAATAAGGAATACACAATCTTCATGTGTGATCTTAAATGGCAATGAGTATCAGCATGATACCATTATTGCATAGAAAGCACCTAGGAGCCTTGCTCATAAAGGGGGCACCCAGATGCCACCACCCTTGTGAATGAGTAAGGGGTGGTTGTTACCCCTACTCATTCACCAAATGCTGACATATTGGTAAAAAGTCTTTTTTTGAGTCCCAATACAGTGACGTAGCAATATCTCATTTGGGTCCTCGGATTACAAAGTTTAGAAATCCCTAATCTAACTGATACATGTTTCAGTAAAGTTAGGACCAACAACATCTACAGCAATGTTGATACTGTGGAATAAATCACGATTTAGGCCATTCTAGAGAGCCCATTAGCTGCAGCGTGGGCTGCTGGTAACAATACGTTCCCCATCCTCCATCCCTTGTTACAAATTTATGATGACTACATACATTTATGAACATTATGGAATCCGGGAAGCTATTAAATAGATAATTAAGAATTATGCTTTGTTGAACAGTCAGCAGTTTGGACACATTCTAAAACCTTAATGACCTGTGCCATATATCATTTAATCTATCGTAATAATTAAAATAGAGTCATCAAGGAGAACTTCTCCTTTTACCATCCACCCAGTTATCATTTCTTATATAATGCTTCATGATATCTCGCCCTACTAGATAATGTGAAACAGTGCATACTATGATTTTTTTGCATCCTCTACATAAATCTGTGCACTAATTAGTTGTCTTATTGTCTGTTTCTCTACCTTATCTGATGTTCTTAATCTTCTCGGGAGACCTAAACTCAGTCACTAAAATCTCAGTTGAAGAATAACTCCAGGCAGTTTAAAAAGAGGAGTCAAATAAAGCAGATAGTGTACTCACCTGATCCTCTGTCCTGCCAGGGCTCCAGGACTGGTCTCCACCGGTTCATCTCCTCTGGGCTCCAGCGATCTATGGACCACTGACTTAACTGCGTCTAATACAGGTCCATTTCACTGCCAGAGCAGAGGGGAAGATAAGTGAGCACATACTGAAGATTAGGTGATCAAAACTGCTTTATTTGACTCTCCTATACAAAACAAGCACTTAAGTCTCTTCCTGGACATCTTCTTTAAAGCAGTAGGTAATCGATGTGTGCTGAGTGTGTTTTGCGCAGCATACTTCAAATGACACTAAACTCATGAGTTAAATCGTAAAAATGCATTTCAGTGCCCTAACTATATAAAAATGTATCTTATTTGTGTATCACTCAGCTGTGAATCCTCAAATAATTTCTCAAGTGCCATTGATACCGTCCTTCCTTCTGGAGGGTGACTACTTTTGTTCCCCATGGTCCCTGTGTGTGTTGCAAAGTCACCGCTCCAACCTCGCCCCCGTGATGAACTACAATCTCAAGTTTAGTTAACAAATTTGTATTGAGATTGTAGTCCGTCCTGGGAGTGAGCTTGGAGCGGTGGCTACTTTACAACACACAACACCTGATGAAGGGGATCCTTTGCACCCTCGAAACGTTTCGTTGTTTGCTAACCATGATGCACGTCAATAAATAGACGTATTTTGCAAATCTGGAGTGCCGGTGTCTCTGCTTCTACTTTACAACACACACACACAGGAATTTTAGCTGTTACAACAGTGGTTCTCAACCTGTGGGTCGCTGTGTGATTTCTGCTGTGCTCGGTGAGAGTCCTCCTCAGCCCTCTCCTAGCGCAGCAGTGTCAGTTCTCCCGCCACGCCGCCAGATGTCGCTGCAGCAGCTGCGTCAACCCTAAATTTTACCGTTGGGGGTCACCACAACTTGGCAAATGTTACCAAGGGGTCCCGGCCCTAGAAAGATTGAGAACCACTGCTGTAGAGGATCAAAGGGCAATCTACGGTTGTTATGGAATGATGATTTTTAATTATTGATGGTTTTGTTTTCAGTTCACAACAGTAATTTCAAATTATAAAACTAATTGTTTTCATTGTAATCCCCCCATATCATCTCTTAAACATTGGCATCAAAAGCTAGAACCTTGAATAGATTTTTAAAATATTTGTTCCAAAATCTACCTTGAACTGAACTTTATTACAAAGGAGGAAAGTACAATATGTCAAAATGTACCATGTCTGCTAGAACAAATACTACTTTGAAATGAAATTATATATGTGAGACAGTCTGTCATAGCTTTCAACAAAGAACTATATATTTTGATACTAAAAGCACAGGGCACAATACGAGGTGACAACATTTGTCTTTTTCTTTTCCCAGGTCACTCACTTATTTGACAATGGGGGCACAGTGTTCTTTGCTATATTTATGGCCATATGGGGTGAGTAAATATTCTGTACTGTGCACATTAACCACCTTATAGGTTATTATGAGGAATATTTCCTCTCTGTATATAATGTAGCAAATGTGATTAAATAGCACAGCTGCTCCCCCTACTGTTCATTACGGTCTGTAGAATAAAACACTTTCTGCTCCGGCATTAAAGTAAACCTGCCATGGAAAAAATGAGGGATGTCATTGCTAAACTCCTTCTTAAAATGATAGATATCTGCTATAAAGAGCCAATGCTTCAAAGTGCAAGTGAAGCCATTTTGTTTTTATTTGGATAGAGTAGAGAGGAACACCCATCAGGTGTTTATTGCTGTTTGTGCTCCCATAAGGGAGATTCTCCCCCTCTCTTTGATGATCCATATCATTGAAAGTCCCACATTTTGTGCAGTCACAAGAACAGGAATAGAGGGAAAATCTTCCAATGGAGACACTAGTTTAAGGTGACCCTCTTCCCTCACTTTGGAAGAATCCAGGGGCATCCCTGGGCATGGTGTCACCCGAAGCGGCCACCGGGTGACAGCCTGCTAGGACATCATCAGGCATGTGCGTGACATCATCTCGCACAACATCATCACACACGCGCGAGTGATGATGTTTTGCGTGCGCTTACCTGAAAGTGGCCCTTTTAGTGATGGGCGCCGGCGATGGCACTTTTAGTGAAGGGCGCCGGCAAAGAGAAGAGGGGACGTTTACACGGTGGGATAAGGTATGCCGTCGGGTCCCCTCCTCTCTTGTTCAGCTGTCGGGCTCTCGATCCATGACCAAGTGCCTGAATTTAAGAGGTTGTCAGTCATTTTGATGTCAACCCCTGCAATGGTGTCACCCAGTGCGGGCCGCACCCCCCTTGTGATGCCACTGGAAGGATCTGCTCTCACATTTTGTTGTGGCCATCAGGCAGGAAGTCAAGGGAAATCTCCCCAGTGGGGACAAAAGAAACACTGACTATAAATAAACCTTGAATATCTAACCCTAGCATTTTCAGTGATCAGCAATAGCAGTCTCCTATCCTGACAGGTTCCCTTTAAATAGGTAATGCACGCTGTGCAAAGTCCAGCAATCAGGACGGTGTGCAATCAGACCTTATCTTTCATTGCCATAATTGTTTTAAACTGAAGATACACTCAAAGCTGATCTGCTTTGTTTCTGTACATAATGTAAGTGCCCATATAAATCAGTCAGTGTTTTATTAAAGTAAACTTGTCAGAAGATAAAAACTGAGTGCTGTCTCAGTGTTGCCTGGCTGTTATGCTAATCCACTGGCTTTAGTACTTTCTGAGCTACTGAATTAACTCAAATATGCAAATCAGGAAAGCTAGAGTAGTTTTTAATCTTTTCTATAGGTAAGTTCTTATAGAATGCACTAAATATTATAGATGTTAGTTATAGTTCTTATAGAATGAAATAAATGTGCCTTTGCTATTAAACTGCTACTTCCATGGATATCTCTGTCTTCAATATTGTAGTAATTCCTACTATTACTGACCTTGAACAAGCAGACATCAAGTGGGATCAAGGCAAAGTCAGATTTCCTTATCCATCTACTTGTTCCACATCAGTGGCTCAAGGTGTTGAAGCAAGAGGGTCAGCACGGTAGCCAGTGAACTAAAATTCAGGGGGAGTGCAGCAATGGCAGCCTAGGTTTCCTTTATGGGTGATTACAAACAAGGATCTAGTAGGCATTATATCCCATATGCTTCTGCACCATCAATACCTGCTAGATGCCGCAGACATATTTCACTTGATCTCAGGAATGGAAAAACAAAAATCCTGTAAAAAAGTGGTATAATGCTTACCTGTCCCGCTGCCTGTGCCTCAAATCTTTGCTCACTTGATGAGCTACATTGGCTAAATAATCTTCTGCACCTCCAGAAGTTTTGGATGCCTAGTCCATCACTTGTCACTTTGGTTCCATCCACCAGCTGCTACACCATTTGGAACAACATGCTGTTTAAGCCATGGCATCTAGGTTTACATCCACATTTAGAAGACTTAAAGGGTTGTGAGTATTAAAAGGGTATTTAAAGTATAATAGAGTTTGTTGAACAAGTGATAAACTCATACAGAACAAACCTCATTAAATCTAACCTAAAGGAGATCACCGTTGCCTTCATTGCCACTCACCTTTATCATCAACTGACGTCAATCAGTGACTTCAATAGACAAAGCCTGTCTCCCTTATGATTCATTTACAATTTCTCATTGCCCGATATTAGGTTATTGATTTACAAGTATACAAACCATTTCATAACAGACACTGGTAAAATCACATGCTGCAAGGTTAACTCCTAATTTATTTTTTTCTATTTCTCCCTAAAGTGCACATCTAGTGTTTCAGGTCTTCCCCTGAGCTGCAGTAGGTGCAGATGCTTCTCTGCAAGCTTGCTTCATCAAATAGTGACACCTGAATAGTGAGATTGCCAAAACATTAACAGAAGACTAGTGCAAGCAGAACCAAAATGGAACAAACTAGAGGTTGGGGCTGACAGCAGACAGGTATAGTCAGAGGCAAGCTGAAGTTCAGGACAGGTAGTAATCAAAAGAGGGTACCAAGAAAAGTCCACATTGTAACTTATAAGAGATCCAAAAGCAGTGAGTCAGTAGTAACACCAACTTTTGATTGGGCAATAACTAAATGTTCTAGTCAAGTTAAGCACTTCTGAATGAGGTCAGGTGTGCAGCTGCAGCATGACCTCATCACAGTGCTGAATATCATCCAGATGGCAGGGATGAGCTTGCAGCATAGCAAGTCTAATAATTTTACACACATACATAAGAGATGAGGAAAACAAGCAAACTGAAACTTTAATTTAGGCTCCCTTATTTTGACTATCATCCATACTGGTGTTGAGTGGGATCTTCTATAACAGTGTTAATTGCTTAACCAACATTAAGCTATGAATCACTACATATTGCCTGTGAAGAGGAAGCATATTTTGTAATTTCTCTGTACTTCTTTGAGCTCTGAATAGTTGGAAAAACACAAGCGGTGAATAATTTCAGGCAATTTTATCTTTATCTTTTTTTGCATTTATTATCATAATATAACCTGCCTGGCTGTTTGCTCAGTTGAGAAAAAAAATGAATATTTATGAATTCCAATAATAGCTACAACATTATATAGAAATATCAATATTAATTCAACTACTAAAGCTGCTGCATCCAAGCATCACAATATATACAGTATATATAGCATGTTGTTGGCAAATGTTTACTTAATGTACAAGCAATACACCTAAGCATTGGCTTATCTATACTGTAATTGTAGATATCAATGTCAGTTGGGTCAACTTTTCTGACTTAGCCCCTTACACACTCATCTTTTAAGTATGTCCCTTTCATCAACATTCTAGTTCTCTTCCTTATAAATTTTCATGATTACTGCAACATCATTGTTTCAGTAAGAAGACTGTTGTTTCTATCATAAATGCAAGATGTATTCATTCCTCTCAACACTTCTGCTGCCTCTCTGTAATCCAAAGTTTTCAATACTTGCTTAAAGAGACCCTGTCACATTACCATTCAGCAAACATTTTCCCATTAAATTATATTTTAATGAAATGTATTTTACGCATGTTGTTTACCTGTAAAAGACTCCCTTGTGCAGACATCCAAAACCCACAAGACTGCTGTTGGGTGCCAACATCCTGGATGTGATGTCCACAGACTCAGAGCTTTTACTAAGTGATACTTTATAGCAGGGGTTGGCAACTTGATTTAATGTACTTTTTTACCTACAATTTAATGGTGACAGCCTCTCTTGACCTTCAGCCGCTGCTATCTTCTTTGTCAGTTGTATCTAGTTCCTCAAACTCAAATTGTAAGTTCAATCAAGCTACTTCCTCTTCTCCTCCTGTGTAAATTTTACCTTTGTATTACCCAAATGTCAATGTTGCATGATATGCTGGTACTTTGTCAAGAAAGAGAACAATAATGAGAACAATAATTATAGTAAGGTTTATAATTCTGCACTAAGTATTAACTTTTTTAAATACTATAATTTTCCTCCCTGAGGTGCTCACATTACCTCACTAGATCAGGCCTTACTGTTTACACTGATCCCTGTACTTCTAGTGATTGCACTGTATCCTGATTGGCTGATGTTATACTTGTAACGATTTCCTCTGACGATACTTCTCTGTGCCTTATTTGTTTGAGTACCCGTTATGTCTAAATACTCAATAAAAATTATTGAAATAAATACTATCATTTTGGGCTCTACCACCAGATGACCAATGAATTCCCATCTCTGAGATTACCTTATAAATAAAGTCTGACTAATGAGCGATTAAGGCACCACATCACAATAATGTAGAAAAACATGCGTGTGGGACTTTAATGCCCCTTTCACATGAATGGTGTTTGCCCTGATCAGCAGGGGATCCGTGCTGATTGGAGCAATAAAGAACAGATGTCACTCTTCTGACATCCGTGCCTGTTGAGTTTTTTTTTTCCATCTTGCGATAAAACGAAGCAAACTGGGCCCGTGTTAGCTCTATGGGCTGTAGGATGGATGTAGGCGTATATGTCCATTTACCTCTGATCCATCCCTTACATCGAGTCTCCTGTAAAACTAACAGAAGGACGTGATCAGAATGCCATGTGAAAGGTGCCAATAGAGCAAGCTCTCCGATTACAGAACAATACCTCTGAAAACCACTAACATACTGTTCCCAGTTGCTTCCACTTTGTTATAATACCACTAACAGCTGACCGTGGAATATTTAGTAGCAAGGACATTTCACGGATGGACTTATTGCACAGGTGGCAACCTATCACAGTACCACGCTTGAACTCACTGAGCTCCTGAGAGTGACCCATTCTTTCACAAATGTTTGTAGTAGCAGTCTGCATGCCTAGGTGCTTGATTTTCTATATGTGGCCATGGAGGTGATTGGAACACCTGCATACAATGATTTGGAGGGGCGTCCCAATACTTTTGGCAATATAGTGTATGTTATCCTAGATTCTTCACTTCTGGCCTTCTCCATACTCCACGCCTTTAGTGAATAGACCTGTATATGTTTGTGTGTTCCACTTCGCACAGCATAATGTTTTAGGTTTTAGATGTGTCTGTGTAGCAGACCTTTGCAAGCTTATTTCACAATTTCCAAGTGACAGGAAACTCAGTCTGTTCTAATCTAGACAGGATTAAATTATAGTAAAGTTGAACTCAGGGCACACATTGTATTAACCCTTGCAATGGGGCTACCCCTGCACCGCAAGGGTTGAGTGCTCATTTGTATCTAGATAGGAAAATAAAGTTATACTCACCTGATTCACAGAGCTGGTCATCTCTTAAGGTGCCCATACACTGTACAATTCTCGTACGAGAATCGCGGGAAATCCCGCGATCGTACGATAATTGTACAGTGTGGAAGGCGTGCTGTACGGTCGCACGTCTTACGTCGAACAAGCAGGCTTGAAAACCCACCAGGAAACGTACAATTCTCGGCGGGTTAGTGGCCTGCTTGTTCGATAACTGCCAAATGGGCGGTGTGCGCACACTGCCCGTTTGCAGTGATCGGAAGCCCGCCCCTCACTGCGGTCATCGGTCATTTCGATGATCGCAAGTATGATCTGCCTGTCCAAGATGGGCAGATCGTATGAGCTTTTAATAAGCTTACGACCATCGCAAGACAAAAGTATTGCGATGGTCGTAAGGTGTATGGGCACCTTTAGACTGGTCCCATCCACCTCTCTCTCCCTGTGCTGCAGCAGTCTAAGGTCTCTGGGTTAGTACATTCTATACACTGTGTATCAGACATGAGGACGCCAAGAGATATACCATCACTGCAGTATAGGGGGAAGACAGGCAGCAGTGAGCACTGTGACTGCCTGCTGGCTCTAAAGATCAGGTGACTAACTTTTTTTTTAACCTAGACACAAATTAGCAGTTAACCCTTGCACTGTGAGGGTAGCCTAACTGAAACAGTTCATAAAATGTGTGCCCAGAGTTCTGCTTTAACATTACCCGACCCAGATCCCTGTGTATTCCAGAGCAAAACGTAGTACAGATAACAACTTTTCTTTCAAAATAGAGTGTGTATTGTGTAAGCAGCAATGAAAAACAATTATGTTTGCCATGTGAATGAGCAACCTGTAATAAATATAAAATAGATGTTCTCACAAGTTGGCTGCAAAGCTGGAAATACACTTTAGGCTCTCCAGTCTGCCTTTGTATAGCAAACAAACAATGTGTTGTACGACCCTCTTACTGCAGTTTTTTCTACCAGAAACACACATACTGTACTGTATAGGTGTTATGAGCATTTCTTCAGTTTCTCCTAGATAGTAACATAGTATGCAAGGTTGAATAAAGACCAAGGTCCATCCAGTTCAATGTGTGTGTGTGTGTGTGTGTGTGTGTGTGTGTGTGTGTGTGTGCGTGTGTGTGCGTGTGTGCATTTATCGTGCTCTAAACACTTCCCATATCCCTGTAGATTCTGAGAAAGAAGAAACTCATCCAGAAATGTCTTGAATTTATCAAAGTTATCCGCAGATACCTCAACCTGTGGAGGTGAATTCCAAACTTCACTACTCTCACAGTGAAATATCCCTTGCAAATTCTAAGATTGAACCCCCTCTCTTCTAACCTCTTGTTGTGTGCCCAAGTTCTCAATAGAGTTTTGGGATTAAACAGTTTGTTCCTAATATTGTGCTCTCCATTGACAATTTTGAAGACTGCAATAAGGTCCCCTCTTAATTGCCTCTCTTCTAAGGTGAATAAGTTAAGATTTTGAATGCGGTCTTCATAGCATAGGCCTTCAATCCCTTTAACTAATTTTGTAGCCCTTCGCTGAACTCTCTCCAGTTCTAGGACGTCACTCCTGAGAGTCAGCCACCAGAATTGTACCACATACTCAAGATGGGGCCGAACCAATGATTTATAAAGTAGAAGTATTACTCTTTGATCCCTTGCTACAATGCCTCTTTTTTTTTTTTACACTGCAGTATCTTGTTAGTTTTGCTGGCTGCTGCTTGGCATTGCCTACTATTGTCAAATCTGTGGTCTATGAGTACCCCCAGGTACTTTTTCTATGTCCGACTTCCCTAAAGTAACACCAAGTAGTAGTTTGCACACATGTTCTTTACTCCCTTGTGCATAACCTTACAATTTTCAAAATTAAAATCACATGAATGGCTCAGAATAAAAGACATGTAAGGTAACATGAACATTCATGTTTAATAAATATTTGAACATATAAGCATATTTTCAACACTATAGCATTTCCTCATGTACAAAGTGTTTTTATGAAGATTAAACTAATTTACACATGTACAAAGACAACAAAGATTGTTTTGTATAAACAAAATATATGTATTCTATATTGCATCATTTAACAAGTTCTCATTCCTGTGCTAGATTTGTCTGGCATTGAAACAATTTTTGATTTCCATACAAGGTCAGCAAACTCGTTCGGTCTCAGAGAACCAATATGTTTATTTTTTTATTTGTTTGGTTTCCAGAAAACATTGTAGAACATGTGGGACTGCTGTTGCTGGCCTCTTTGAAAATGCTGACTTATTAGCTGTTTTGCTGAGCACAGACCTACAACAAATATAAAGACAGACCTGACCACTAGCTGCATGCTTGAAGCCAGGAGACAGGAAAGTAGCATTTTCAGAAAGAGACCAGCAGCCAGGGGGGGGGGGGGGGTCCCGGGGGGGGGGGGGACGTTCGGCACACCATACACGCGATCCGCCGGCTCTACAGCCGAATATTCTGACAGCGCAGAGCCAACCATATTGCCTGATTGACAGCTGTCTGCCTCTCTCAGCTGTGCTTGCCTCCTCCCCCGTCTATCCCTCCACTCAGTGCTGGAAGATCAGAGGGGGGGGGGGATCACTGTGGGGAGTGGTGACTGACAGTGCATGGTCTCTGCATGGAGAAAGACCAGAGCTGAGCATCAGCGGTTCAATCTATAGAGCCAGTGTGCGACAGCTGCAGTGTCACACACAGGCTCAAAGTGTTGGGAAAAGTAAATTTTGCACTACCAAAATGTCTTATTTAAGGGGAACTTGAGGCAGGTGAAGCCTTGAATTCAGTAGATCATGAGATTATCTGTTACCGATTTACATTTTTTTAAAGCAGTTATTATAAAGCATAACAATTAGCGCAATTGCAGCAACACAGAAGAACATACGCACATACATCAAATTTTTTTTTCGCAGATTTTTCGCAGTTTACCAATGGTAAGCTGGATTTTAGGGGCCTGTTTGACCTTTCAGCTTCTTTGCAGAGCATCCCAGTATGATAAAATCCCAGGGTGCTCCATAACGAAAATTCCACCTTCTTATTGCTGACCAATGGGATGCATAGCCTCACTTACTATTAATAATGGATAGAAGGTGACCATGTTCTTTTATAGAGCACTGTAGGATTTCAGGCTTCTGGGGTGTTTCTGCATAGTATGTACCTGGAGTTTAACAAGGAACTAAGGCCAGCTCCCCATCGTTAAACTGCCCCGCAGATACACTTTTTTAAAACAAAAGAAAAGGGTAAAGTACAAAGCTACTACAATATAATTTTTTCCCTGTAACAGTATCCAGCTGTATTTAGGGTGCATCATTTTCTAGATTTTACCATTTTGACAGTAAATATGAAGAAAAAAAAAAGTAACACTAAGGTAAATTTCCTTATAAACAAAATAACTATTTTTACAGGTAGTAGTAAAATAACTGCACCAAAGACAGTAGAACTAAAGTCTTAAAAGCAATCCCCATAGGCAACTTGTGTTTTACAATTATACATTCTCCATGGTATGGATCATACCATATGCACACTTCCTTTCCTGAAGCCTCAGGCTTCTATGCTGTACAGCCTCTGGCTGTATGACTTATTCATTAACTCTAACAAGTAATAAGATCAGGAATTCTGACATTAATAGTTGTATACTACAAAAAGGTTTAGTCTTTCCTGAATAGCAGTAACACCAGATTATGGATGTAAATAGTCGGATATTACTCTGTGTTTGCTTGAAGACCTTTGATGTTGCAACCAAGCTTTTTTTAATTATTTTGTTATAGTTGACCTGAACACAAAAAAGGTTTGGTAAAGTCACTACTGTCCTGCTTGCTGGAGAAAAATCTGTACTTGAGAACCTGTAGTGTATGCATTGCCACCCTTCATTAAATGAGTGGATCTGTGCTTCCTCCACCTCACCTGCTACTTCTTGAATATCACCCCACCTTTAAACAGTTTAGCGGTCATGGGGTAAAATGGCTCCAACATACTAAAGCAAAGCTCTACCTCTACCAAGACAGTCACATTGAGGAATGAGGCATTGCTAGTCAGTAATGGGGAAAAGATCAGCAGCGGGAAACTTATAGCCAATAATTTTTTTTAGGCACAGCTTCCACAGTCCAGTTCCTCTTTTATTCTTCCACAGAGATTAGTCCAGGTTTTTAAGGACATTTTCCACTTTCTTGATATTTAATGTAACTTTCACAAGAATGCAAGTGTAGAACTACTATCCTTAATTTCAGTTACTACTTGTGCTTACAAAACACTTTTAGATGGGAACACTACCAAAAAAAGGAAGCACACCATTTACAAAATTTTGGAATACACCAATTGAAAATTTGATTTAAATACAGCATGCAGTTTATATCTTAATGAGATAAAATAACTGGCCTAAAGGGGGGCAAATTTAAACGAATGCCATTTTCTTTGTTTACCACTGGTTTTGTGAAAATAGTCACTGATCTGGAATATTTTCATAGAACTTCTATAATGTTTTTGTTGTGCTTTGCATTCTTCCTTTAATCTGTAATCTAATCTGTCCAAACATATTCCAAAATGGCTTCCATGGAGAATATCACATTGATTATCGAGGACGGATATCATCCATTACAATGGTTTCATGTGGTCTATTGTACGGAGCCTCTTCTACGACTGTAGGGTTGTAAAAAGATGAATCCCCATAGCTGACATCATAGGGGCTTACAGGGTTATCCAACCGTAGTACTGAAATAGAAAAGGAAATTGTTAAAGAACAAGCACATTGAAAGTTTTTAAAGATTCAAATGAAGTTCAGTTCTTATCATCAAAGCCAAGATCAATAGCAAAAGTTTTTTGTATTGAATGGCAAGTTAGCTCTTAATCTACTAACCCTGTACCTTTACATTCAAGTTCCACTCCCCAACTCTGACCCTCAGTCATTTAAATGGACATTCCAGTCTCACTCCTTAACTCTGTTCTTTATCCCTAGACCTTCCAGTTTTGTTCTCCATCTCTGTCCTTCAATCACCCAGACAGACCTTCTAGTTTTACTCCCTAATTCTGACCCTCACTCACTTAAACTGACCCTAACTCCTGCTGCTTGCTTGTGTATGAAGTAGTGTGACAAAAACCATGTGTCTATTTATAGTATAGTGATAAGTGGGAAGAATTATAGATAGCCAGTACTGGACACTGGCAGCTGCAACTTTGATGAGGACAATGATGACTAATGCCACTCAAGTGAGAGCAGCTTTGACTGCATGGACTGTGGCTAATAATGGCATTGAGATGTGCTGAGCACAAGCGATCTAGTTGTGAACATGGTGACTGCTATGCTCCTCCAATGATATGGGGATTGCGTTTTATAGGACTTGGATGATTTTAGATGATGGCAGGCAAGAACAGGGAAAAAAATGATACCCAAGTAGCGAGGAGGAGCATCAAGTGTTGTCATGAACTCAATGCAAACTGTATGATATGAACTGCCACATACTTGAAGATATCTTAAATCAAGCAAATCGGTTCAGTCTGGGTTGAATACTTGCTCCTGCAATTCTGTTCATTCTTTACCAACAAATGTTATTAAAATACTACTTTTAAATGTTGCTGTGATAAAGGGAGCAGTTTTTTTTTTTACAAGAAAATGCAAAGCTTCTTTTACATCATATTTAATGGCTGCAAAGAGAGAGGGTCCCTAAAAGGTAGCTGGACCCCGATGTTTTACAGGAGGGGTATAGAAAAGTTTAGAACAACTTTAGGCTGATGGTTTGCCACATATTTTAGCAGTGATGGATTTTCTGACACATCTGTTTCAATATTCTGATCTTATCTATGAAAAAGCTAATTATGTGTAGCCATTTTTAGGTTAGGATCTACAATCTTTTCTTCCTTTGAGATTATATTGAAAATGGGATTAATTGGAGTTGGAACAATTTGCATAGTTGTGAGGGCCTGGCCAGACAGGGTTTGAATCTCAGCTGCGGAACAACTAATGGAGCCGGTAGTGTAGTAGAACGGTATTCAGTGTCGGACTCCTGGCGTCTCTCTCTCTGTCAATTAAGAGTTAGGAGTCCTACCATCATGTACCGTAAAGAAAAGAGGGTAGTATTAGAGACCAGTGCGTATTTCCAGCATACGCAGGGTCAAGGAGAGAATGATTTTAGATTCTCTGGAGCATGAGAGGTTAATAGTTGCAATGGATTACTGAGGTTCAAGATCACCTCAGTCCTTTGGTATTCTTCTATACCTTGCAGGAGTTTAGTTCAGGAGGTACAACATTTAAGCATACAAAGTAGTGGCTGGGGCTATACCACACTGTTAGGGGTGCCTTCAAATTTTCGCTTAAGTGGGGGTGCTATCATGTAAAGTGGGCTCCTGATGGGAAAGGGTGAAATGCCATGTTGTCTTTCTTGTTTTTTGCCCCCTTAAAATCTACACCAGACCCCCGTCTATGATAAGGGTCTGTTAATGATCTTTAGGAGGGACCACATTTATGTTTTTACATTTTAGGTTTGGGTATCTTGAGAGAAAAGGTTGAAACACTAGACTACGGTTTGTGTGAAATGAACAACATTTAAAAAAACAGAAGTTTTTTTGTTAAAAAAAAACTAAAGAAGAAATGTTTATTGCAGAAAAGTCAAGCGTGTGAGGATAGATGAAAGAGTAGAATTTTTAAAATGTTTGGAATTGTGCAATAGGATCACAATATTAAGTCACATATTAAGGTTTTCTCCCCACACAAAACCTTTTGGTAGAGGGTATTAATAAGCATTTAAGAGAAAAAAAAAATCAGTGATTGCAATTTGAATTTCTTGCATACCTGGTTCATTCCTAGCTTCCTCATATAGTCGTCGGTGGGAAAAGCTACCGGTTTTCTTGGATCCACACAAGAAATAAGCAACTATGCAGACTAATGCAATTCCTAAGATTGAGCCGATGATTGCACCTAGAACAACTCCTGTGCTGCTTTCTGTATCTGTAAGCAAAAAAAGGAAAAATACTTTAAAACAGACTGGGAAAGAGTTGGAATCTTTTTCAAGTTTGAATTCCCCTCCCACTCTCATTGACAGTGGTCACTGGGAAAGAAAGGGAGAAATAAATCTTCCTAATAGAGACCCAGACTGCAATAACTAGCCACAGCATTAAAAAGAGCATTAAAAAGCTTTCACAGCCCATCCCAAATGAAAAAGTAATTTATGGCTGGTGTTACATTGTAGAAATTACACATCTTTATCTTCTGACATAATTTAGTACCTACGACATGATATACTGTGATCAGTAAATACTGCTGCAGTCTCAGTGAGCACCACCTTGATATAATACTCATGACTTTTCAGTCACCGGTAAACTAAAAAGTGATCAAGCGCTAATATGATTAATCAATTAAGAGAAATATATTTATTGAAGCTCATTTTATCAGATTTTTTCGTCACAAGACTTTCAATAAAAGTGTATACAATACATTTTCCCTTTCACAGCTCCAATGTTAAACCTCATTTACCTTTGTATTAATAGATGCAAAGGAGCATTTAATGCAGAATAATAATGATAATTATTATTAACTCCTTCCCAAGATATATGAAACAGACTTTGTCCAACCCATAGGAAACAGTCATATCTGCCAAACATAGTGTTTGGGCCACCAAAATGCAATCCCCATCCCGGAGCCTTGTCCTTCCAATTCAGTACACTCTTATAGACCTGCACGTTAGAGGGTATTTGGCAGGGGTCCATGGAAGACCACATCAGCTAATTGCCAGGTCCATTTACTACAAAACCGGCACCACTGCAGGTCTACAAATCCCAGTTAAAGGTATATGTATTGGCCTCTCTTTCTCTGTAATGGAAAGTTCAGGTAAAAGGAGTGTGAACATGGCAGGAGGAAGGGGGTATGTGTGGTAATAAGCTTTGTAAGCAAACTTTTCTTTTTTCATCAACACTGCCTCAGTAACATACAGGTGAAACTCAAAAAATTAGAATATCGTGCAAAAGTTCATTTATTTCACTAATGCAACTTAAAATGTGAAACTAATATATGAGATAGACTCATTACATGCAAAGCAAGATAGTTTAAGCTGTGATTTGTTATAATTGTGATGATTATGGCTTACAGCTCATGAAAACCCAGATCCACAATCTCAGAACATTTTTGGCAGTGTGGGAAGGTGCCAAGTCCTGCTGGAAAATGAAGTCAGCATCCCCATAGAGCTCGTCTGTGGAAGAAAGCATGAAGTGCTCCAAAATCTCCTGGTAGACGGCTAAGTTGCATTAGTGAAATAAATGAACTTTTGCACGATATTCAAATTTTTCGAGTTTCACCTGTATAGAAAAGAATACTAGTGTTCCATATATTGCCTTGATCAAAAATATGGGAAAAAAATGTATGCTATATTTTATATTTATCTGACCTACCCATTTTTTTAAATGATATGTTTTTATTTCTCACCATAAGGAAATACATGCAAAACCAATGGACATCCTATGTAATACCTTTAGAATTTCCTGACCATTCGCTTTGATTCGTTGTTGCAGAATATCCTGTGGTTAGTGTTGTACTTCTTTTTGTAGAAGTGCTAAGCAATGTGACATTGTTCGAAGGAGTAACCGATGTACTGCTGGTAGTGCTAATGGCATGCGTTGTGAAGCTACTGGAAGCATTCATAGAAGTGGTTTTGACTGTAGTCAAACTTGATATAGTTGTGGTGGAGACATTTGCAGTACTGCCGGTGTGGACTGTTACATTTTCTGAGGACTTTGTTGTACTGGAGACATTTGCAGATGTAGTTCTGGCTGCTGTAGAGGTCTCTGGAGCAGTTGTCCTGGATTCATCCGAGGAAGAGACTGTTGTGTTCACTTCTGATGTGGTTAAAGGGAAGTCAAACACACTAGAGTTATATGGCGTTGAACTTGTTTGGGGTGAATCATGCACATTTGTGTAAGATGTGAGGTCTGTAGTGGATGTACTTAGAGTAGTGACAGCAGCTGTTGTCACTTTTGTAGCAACAGAACTGGCAATGGGTGCAGAAGATGTCTTGCTTGCACTTGATGGATTACTGGTAGTGAGCAAGGTTGTATTTATTTCACTTGTAATTGACTGGGTACTAGAGAATGCAGTAGCAAGATGGCTTGTAGAATCCTCATTTGTGGTCGTCTGTCCTTGGGTACTGGTCCATAAAATGGAAATGGCCATTAGTAACATGATATCTCTTAGCCGTGAGAGCATTGTTCTTTACCTATTATACGAGTCAACCTGTAAAACAAAGATGCATGTATTATAGAAATCTGATTGGATATTAATATTTATTGATAAGTACCAACATCTTCAATTGAGCTGTACAGATCGATTAAAAATCACAAGCCTAAAAGGAAAGATTTAGGGTGCATTCACACCAAAATGTGAAGGTACTCGCAGGTCAATGGAGGGTCCGTTAACTTGCAATTGCGATTTGAACTTCCGATTTCCTTCCAATCTGTTAATTTCTTTCTTGCAAGCTTTATGTGAAGTAATATGTCCTGAATTGTAATGTAACGAAGTGTACAGCGCTAAATGCCCTTCAGGAAATTCAATAACGTCCTGAATTGACCTACTTCCCTGTAATGGCTTTTTATATGTTGTGTTAGCACGTGTTTTTGTTGCATTGCGTTGTTCTGAAAAACATGGATGGTAAAGCCACGCAATGTATCCAGTGTGAAGGGGGCCTCAATCTAAATGGTACATGTATTGGTAAAGTGACTTGCTCATCTTAAAGAGAACTGCTGACATTTTAAACAGACCCTGCCACCATACTATTTCAACAAAAATCTTCCCATAAGATAAATATGTGCATTTCAAGTTTAATTCATGTTATTACCTGTAAAAGCTTCCTTTTGTTTACATTTTCAAAAGTCTTGAGACTGAAGCAGAGCTCTGCCATCTTGAATGTGATGTCAGCAACCTCAGCAGACTCAACGCTGTCACTTGATCACTCAAGTGATTCTCTATAGCAGGGGTCTCAAACCTCTGGCCTTCCAGCTGTGGTGAAACTACAAATCCCATGATGCATCTCTCTTCACGAGTCATGTCTGTGGCTATGAGAATCTTGCAATGCCTCATGGGATTTGTAGGTTCCACCACAGCTGGAGGGCCGGAGGTTTGAGGCCCCTGCTCTATAGCATTGCCCTTCGTTCCTACCCCAACAGCTGCATAAAAAGTTATGTAGAAACACTGTTGGCCTTCAGAAACATTTGATGTTCCATTTGGCTGCCTCTAAGCTAATGCTTGATACATCACTGTTGTATTACCTGCCACATTATATACTACTTATTAAAGCAAGACAGGTTTTTTTTTTATTCATAAGTTTTAAAAAAGATAGAAAATTAATACAAAGTCCTGACTTTAATAAAGATTTACAATACATTCTTAGAAACTATGATTTCCAAACTGGTTAACCCAAAACCACATTCCACAACCCTATTCACTGATTCATCTTATAGATCTCGATAATAAGAGCATTATTCTGTCATTACACACATATACATTTGCTAAAAGGGTGATGTAGTTTTGTGGCTTGTAAAGTAATTACAATATCTAATATTTTAATGGTTTGTTATCTGACCATAAAAAAAACTGTAATACAAACAATGGCAGCCACATGCTTTGGCAGCTCTCCTGAGTTCACAAGATAGCCTCAAGGCTTTATATCGCCCTTTTCTTTTATGTTTATCATGTGACGTCTAAAGTATACATACTTCACCCACCTCTTTGCACTTTACCTTGCTGGATTTCCTAACCCCTAATGAAAACAAAATCTCTGCTTTATTTGGCCATATTATTGCTATGGTGACTCACTAAGTTTCAGTTGCTGTTAAACAAATATATGATCTTGTATTAAGTCCACTTACATCTTGAATACTTCTATCTCCTTCCTGCTTGTGCAATATTAAAATTACTCTACACATTTTCCAACTGTTAATTTTCTTGTGAACTTTAGCTCTGTGATCCTTGTCGTATACTGAGAGTTTTAATAAAGTATCAGGCCTCCTAAAAGTGATTGTTCTGCAGTATTATCTCTTTGGTACCCCATGGCAGGACCACCCTGCTGTAGTTCCAGAGTCTATATCAGACCCCCCCTCTTCCCCAGTCATATTCTACCGACAACATAGTTGTATAGGTACAATGGAAGTCTTTGCTGACCTTCTGAAATTCTAGTTGCCTGGCTATTATGCTTACCCTTTGGCACAGTGTTATCTGAGTCAACAACCTGGAGCAAGTGTGCACATCAGAAAAATGTCAGGAGCCCTTATCTGCATAGTTGTTCCAAGGTCAGTGCTTGGAAAGTCTTAAAAGCCAGAGATTCAGCATACCAGCAAACCCATTAGCATTTTCGGTAGCAGGTCAGAAATAGTTTGTCTTTCCCCTGACAGGTTTTTAAGGGACCCGTTCACACTATCCAGTGTGTTCATGGCACAGTCCTGTGCCATGAACACACTGTATCGCATAAACAAAGCGTCCCTATGCGCTGGGGGCATGGTGTATGCATGTATCATGCATGCACCATTTTTTGTGATTGTACCACACTGGAATGCAGGGCATTGCGGTACTACACATTCTGGGGTGGGCAATGCATTGCAGGCGAAAGTTCAACCCCAGAACATGGGTAGGCTTTGTTTCTGCAGTCCAGTGTGTTCATGGCACGGTACTGTGCAAATAATGCACTGGATAGTGTGAAAAGGCCCTGAAAGTGGATCTGTGAGGAGTGAAATATGAAGGCTGAAATTGCTGATCATCCCTTCTTCATGCTGATTTGTTGGCTTCAAAAAACATTGAGCTTGACAATGGTGCACCAGATACAGCACGTCATATGCAATACATAAAGGGAGGGAGGTGGGGAAGGGATAATGTACAAGTATAAGGGAGGTGAGGGGTTAAAATACAAAATCAGAGACAGGCTGCAAATCAGATGTACGGGAGGGGAGGGGAGGTGAAAGGGCTAAAAAACAATCCAACAGTCAAGCCCCCAATCACACACACCTGTATCTGCTGCATTTGCGGATCAGGAGCTAATAAATGATCATTGATTCCTTATTAGTTCCTCCTTCCTCTATTTTAAGAGGAAGGAGAGGGCTCTCGGATGTAAACATTGCACTGTATACATATGTGATTGGTCTTCACAGTGTTCACATGCTATAGAGCCACTCAGATTAGCTCTGTACACTGTCTGTGAACCGAGCCATCCAATGGCGCAACAGCTGCTAGAGCGCTATTTCTGGAACGGTGTTAAACGTTATTCTAGAAACAGTCATCCATATTTTTTACAATACAGCAGTAGGGTGGTTAAAGAAAACTGCAGTTCTGGTATTGGGGTAAAACTTACATAGCAGCCACTGCTCATATTACTTGTCCTATAGTCACACAGCCCCATCCCTCTGGTCGGTTCAGGCAAAAAGAACACGCTGCGGCTTCATACTTATTCTATAGAAACAATTGCCGCACAATCGATTGATATCCCAAGCTGAACAATGTTTATTCCCGAAGTCAAAACGTGCGGTAAACAAAACACAGGTTTCTCCAACTCTAACATGTTTCACCAAATGGCTTATTAACAGAGATAACATCGGTATCTGGTATTAGGGTGTTATATCCAGATCCTAAGTTGCTGACTGTCACTTTGAACAAGCAGCCAGGTCAGCATGCCGATTAGGATGTGTGCCTAACCTCCCCAAACTGGAGCTAAGGGATACTGTAAAGGCTTCAAGAAAGGTGCTTGAAGCTCACCAGGGGGCTTTACAGAGGCTTGTTGTACACATTGCTTATATACAAGCTAAAACCCATGTTAAATAAATAAAAAGAAAAAATGCCTTATGAAAAAGGAAGCTTGACCCTGGAGATCTCCAGCTACACAAGTTTTGCATTAGCTGAGCAGTTGCAGAGATCCTATGGCGGTTATACAATAATGCATGGCTAGAATGACCCTATAAAAAGGAAATAGCCATTGCCATTTGATATCTCTAGGAGTGAATGGCTGCTTTCATTCATCCTTACTATTTTATCTCTCCTGCACCAAAAGAACACTGTGATGAGGAACTCTGAAAATGACCAAATATAACGTAGCAGGAATGTAATATTGTTACCAATTAACATGCTTTATAGTGATCTAAGTGTATATAATAGGTACATTGTGTATAAATAGCCGGCACTTCCGTAATTGGCCTGCATTCAATGCAGTTTATTAGCACATAAGAAGCTTAATGGGACATCATTTAAATGAGAATGACATTATGCTTAATGCACAATGTATTTTTTAATAACTATACTGGGAGATTAGGAAGAAACAATTGCGTAAAGATGAAATCATCCACAAGGAAACATGAGTTCGTGTAACACAAATATTTTTGGCGATGGAAAAAAGTGGATGTGTTAGAATGTAATTTATACAGCATAATGCTTTAAAGTGAACCTGTTAGGATGAAAATGTGGTCTTTATTTGGCTCCAGCTCTGGGGATTTCATCTGTATCCTTTCTTTAGTACTTGTCGAATCACAGAACCATAACACGTATGCAGGTTAGGAGTCGTGACACATCACTGGATGCATACTTACCAGTGACTCACTTGTTTATTCAAAAACAAGTTACCATTCTCTCTGATCTCTCTGCAGAAGTCTGACACACCCCCTGGGTTGGGTCATACCCAAGCTCTCCAATCAGCAAAGCCCATGTTCCCTGCTGATTGGAAGGCTCTAGCTCAGACTTAGCAGGAGGTGTGTTGGACCTCTGCAGAGAGATCACTGCTTTCTTACAGAGAGCAACGGTCTTCTCTGCAGCATGCTGGCAGGGAATAAGCATTTCTTTTTTTAAAATCAAGTAATTTTTATTAAAGTTTTGCAGAGACATAACAATACAGTGACATGTTGCTTTCGGTACAGAATGATTACGTACAGATGCACAGAATATTGTCAGCAATCAAATCACAAACACACTAGGAAAGGGTATACAAATACAGAGGACACCGGGGAAAAAAACCAAAAAGCATCTTAACAACTAGTAGGGGTACAGAGCTTGCATAGGTCCTAGAATACGACTCTCAACCTCCAGTCCGCGGTCCTTCCTACCTCCGGACAGCCCACACGTTTGCACAATCATGTCCGAGATCGTTAACCCTATAAGCTATCTCAAAACGACTCTACCGAGTTCCTTCAGTATATGGCCACTCCTGCATGGGGAGATAGGATACAAAACACCTACCATAAGGATAACACCTATCCCCCACCAACCTAAACTGCCACTTGAGGTAAGGTGCCCGGATCTGTGTATCCATTTCGTCCATGTATTATGGAATTTAGAGATATTATCTCTGTGTTGGAATATCACTCTTTCGAATGCTATCAAGCGGTCAAGCTCCTTTATCCACATGCCTACCGTGGGAACCATTGAGGAGATCCAGTGAAGCGCAATCACCCGACGTGCTGCAAACAGGGCCCTGGATACAGCAGTCAGAGTGACATCGTCCCACAGGTCAGCATCCAGGATACCAAGCAAGCATGCATACGGAGAACAAGGGACCCGAACCGCGAAGACTGAGCTAATGACTGCCGTGACCCCACTCCAATACCTAACCAGTTTGGGGCAGCGCCACAGCAGGTGTATAAGGGAGCCCGGTGCCATGCCACACTTAGGGCACTTGGCATCGGTACGCATCCCTATTTTACACAGAAATTCCGGAGTTCTATATGTTCTATGTAGGATAGATATTTGAGTCCACCTATGTGACGATGACAAGGATGAGAGCCCAACACCCTGTAGGGCCGTCTCCCAATCCTCTTCCGAGATGGAACCCAATTCCTCTTCCCATCGCCCCCTGCTTAAGAGCGGATACCTTACCAAAAAGCGCGGGAGGAGAAGTGCATATAACTCAGAGATCAGCCCTTTCGTATTGGTGAATAGTATCACTGAACTCAACGATTGGAGGGGAGAGATCTGAACCTCCTTGATTCCTGGATGGGTGGACAAGGCATGTCTCAGTTGTAGATACTGATAGAAGTGTGCCATTTGTAGCTGGTACTGCTCTTGCAGCTGTGAGAAACTTTTAATAGAGCCAGAGCAGTAGACATCTGCGAGTTTGTGAATACCCCTCTGGCGCCAGGCCTCAAAACCCCTGAGTTTAAACACTTCCGGGAGGGCGCGGTTTTGCCAAAGTGGGGTATATACCGTGAAGTGCGAGAACCCAAATAGAGTCTTTGCCGAGACCCAAGCCCTGGCAATCATCCTTGGCGTTACATAGGGTGAACGCGAAGGGAATAAGCATTTCTACTCAGAATGTAGTTGCTTTAAAAAAATATTAAGCATTTGCACATCTTGGAATGCATTTAGCTGATGTAAATAAAAGCTGCATACAAATTACATTGCTCACAGCGAGTCTTAAAGTGCAACTGAAGCCAAACCTTTTTTTCTTTTTAAGATTTGGATAGAATGGAGAGGGATTAGAACACCTGTCAGAATCACTGTCTGTGTGCTCATTAAAGAGATTCACCCTCTCTATTTGTTCTGGTCCCTGGGATAACTGAAAGAAATTAAAACAAAAATTGAGGGGAACCTTCCAATCTCACATGCTTCCTCTACAAGACACTGCAGCTCAACAGTGGGAGAGTTTCAGCAGCAGAGGCAGTGCTGTCAATCTAGAAAGCAGTGGTTAGGACTGGGTGTGGCCAGGTGCTGATTGACAAGCTTATGAATAAGCAGAGACAATGCTGATAGCCACACCCCCACAACATCTTCTCATCCCATTGTAGTGGAAGCAGACACAGCCTACATGAGAGGGACAACTCTGCTCTGAATTCAGAATCAGTGCAGCATCACTGGAAGCTGCATTAGGTGGGCTCTAGCAGGTGTGAGATATAGTGATAGATAGATAGATAGATAGATAGATAGATAGATAGATAGATAGATAGATAGATAGATAGATAGATAGATAGATAGGACATATCTACACACACACACACACACACAGGGATTGGTATAGGCTGAATAACTTGTTCATGGTTGCTTGGGAGTTAATAGTAACTCTCACGCAACCACCCACAGTGACGAGCAGCCCCTGCTATTGCAATTTAAAATAGAAAATAGCAGGCTGGCTATTGCACACGCCCACTATGCAAAGCAGCGGACCTGAGAAAAAAGTTATTTTTCAGGTCTGCTCCTCTGCCCAGTGGGCGGGTGCAAAAGCCAACCTCCTATTGGCTACTGCAATTTGAAGCGGCCAATATTATATTGCTCCCTATTGCACACCGTGGAATCTAGCCGCCGGTCAGCAGCAAGATGTAAACAAACAATGTTGTTTACCAGTAAATTTTATTTCTAATAACACTCTGAAAAAGGGGATAAAAAAACAAAAACCAACAACTCACACCACTTTTACACTATCAGAATTATTAACGCAAAGAGCAATGTACAAACAACAATAACCCCAACCAAACAATTAGCATTTATCTTTTTTTGCTGTGAAAGCTCTGAATTGATTGATAATTGATGCAGTCTCATTGGCTAAATGGGTCACTGGCTGCGCTTTGATCTTTAACATTTCTCTCTGTATTACATTATTAAAGCCCAACTTAGGGAACTTTTATTTTTTTTGGTACAGCAGGAAAGGTTTAAAATCTCAGCCAGTTTTAAATGAAAGATGAAGCCAGTGCACCAACTGTTAAAAAAAGCCTATGTATTACTTTTCACACAAAAAATGTTGAAGGAATACGAATAAAGATGGCATTCCGAAGCAGAATGGTATGCGGACAACATATCTTCTAGATTGAATACTGTGATGACATCCACCAGTTGTTCCAGCACCCACTGGATTCTGGGGTGCATTGGTACCGCTTGCGAAGGGGACATTACCAAGACATTTTCACACAAAAATATCTCGCAATCCGCATCAAATAAATAATGGTTTATTAATAAAAAGAGTTTATCAATATTTGGTGCAATAGAGGTGCACAGTAGTGCGCCAAGAGCATGATGGCACAAGACAGTTACTCATCCCACTGAACGCCAAATAAATTATATGCACTAAAACATAATATGTTATTATTAATATAACATCATAGTTTATTTGGCATGCGATGTGCCAAAATAATATGCAGAAGAATGCTAGTGCACGCTTTACTTAATGCACTTTGGCTCGTGTGTATTTAGCTCACCATGAATTAGAACACTTTGTCATGCCCGATGAAGGGACCCTGAGATGTTGGCGACATGCTTTACTATTTGTGCCAAAATATGAGGTCACATGCATCAAGTTACATCCCTCAACAACCACCAGTCTTTGTTTATCTGGCCCTATATGTTTCTCACTTGAGTTGAACTTTGTGTCAGAGTTCCACTAAAGAGATTTCTCCTCACTAACACCCACCACAAGGAACAGTCCCTGATCTCTTGTTGGGAGATTTTATTTATATATATATATATATATATACACATATGTGTGTGAACAGGGGAAGGGAATATTCTAGGTCATGTATTTTGTAGTTATAAGAATAATGATCCAAGTTGGTAAGGAAAGGAACCAGATGCAATGGTAGGGCCCCCAAGAGGTAAAATATGACAACAGGTACAGCAATTGTGACTTCATGCATAAACTGAATATCACATTTGCATGGACTAACCCTTTTCTTACTTTAAGGGCTGATTCTCACAAGCGTTCCTTTGCGGTTGGTTAACCTGTGTTATGGCATGGAGGCAGACCATTCATTAGGAATTGGCTGCCAACACACCACAATGGATGAATCAAATGCTTTTTTCACAATGCGCAGAATATGCATTGTGGTGCGCTGCAGTGGGTTGTGCTCTACTGTACAATGAGTTAGGGTGCCAGTCACAATGAATGGCACCACAAAGAATAGGTGCGTGGCCATTCATTGTAGAAACACATGTTAGTGCATGCATTTTAGTAAGCATTGCTGCAACACACAAGTGTCCTGAGCCTCCCAGTCACCCCTAAGCATTTTGTTGCGTTTCCCAAAGCACAACAACCCTCAACATCAAGAATCCTATTATTTTCAATGGTGTCTGCTCAAACCTGAACGTTCTGTCACTTGTTGCTCAAAAAAGTACATCTTATTTTTGGGGGGCAGAATCACACATTTTTGGCCCCATGGATTCCTACAGGAGCTCCTGAAAAGTGCAATTTCATGCCCAACAACCACGTTTACCCCCTAGTGACTAGTTTTCCATTGGCTGAAACAAAAGCGCTCAAGCCTACAAAAGCCTGAAAAATGCACACAAAAAAAAACTGCCTGAAAACATTCATACTCTCGTGTGAAACGAATAATAAGAGGGGGGTTCCCTACTCCACTATAGATATTGTTGCCAATCAGCTGTGTTCTTGTCCCGTAAAACATCAACAGGACAGGAAGTGAAGGTAAATATTATTTAAAATTTTTTAATAAGACATGCATTTAGATGAACTTTTTGGCTACCTGACACATGGATGGGTGGTCAAGCCCAGGGCTGATGCTTACATGTAGTCATTCTACCCTTGGGACTTATAATGGATGGAGTGGAAAGGGATTAGAACTGTCAGTTAAGACCATATCCCCGATAAGGAGTTTCTATATGTTCCAGTGACCTTTATCACTGTGAAAAGTGGAAAAAATCCCAAGTTTCGGGCTGTCAGAACAGGAATAGATAGGAAATCTTCCAATGGTGACACTAGTTCTGGGGACTCTGCTGACCACCAGGGATTTTCCTCATTTTGGAGGGATTTCCTTTCACTTCCTGTTGTGGCTATCGGACAGGAAATGAAGAAAAACCTCCCCAATGGGACACTGGTGGCAAAAAAACCTGACAAGGGTTAAAACCCTCCCTTACTCCATCCAAAACTAAAATAACTGGCTTTAGTTCTATGTTAAAGGTGCAACAGAGGTCAGTTGGATGTGGAGGCATTCAAATGTCGTCATCAAGGCACCACTCCTTACAGGCCGTTCTATAAAAATATGTTTCACAAACACTTAGTGATATGTTTTCAGTGTACGCATTTCCATTAATCATTAGAATAGAGAGATTAGTAGATTATGGTTTTAACTGCAGGAATATAGCACATGGTGTTCAACTGCAGCTTTTCACAGAATTCCACGTCTGTTGTTCTGCATTGCATTTAGCTGGTTACCATGCAAGCCATTAAAATATTAGTTGTCTGTTATTCTGACCCACTGACTTCATTACTTTAAGAGTCTGAGGCTGATTTACTAAAGCGGTATAGGCTGTTCACTGTACAAGGAAATTTTCCCTTAGCTTGGTAAATGTGGTGACAATTCACTTTGCAAAGAATATCCAATCATGTGCAATGAAAATAAAAACATGATTGGATGATGGAAGTCAGCAGAGCTTCACCTCATTTACCAAGCAAAGGGAACATTTCTGTGCAAAATGAACAGTCTATTCGCCTAGTGAATCACACCTAGGGACTCAAAATTGGTATACAGACCAGGAAAGCCAATGTAAAGTCAGAAGTCCTTTTTTGTGTATTATTTTAGATGATTATGTAAAAGTGTTTATATAAGGGTCAGTGTTCCAGCCAGGCAGCTAACATTTGCAGAATATTGCACTGAATAGTATCGACCTGCATAGCAGCATACCCAGAAATCAAATGAATGATAAAAGGTCGGAACCTCCACTGCCATAGAAGGAACATTAGAAGTCTGCCCTGCCTTGTCTAGCACAAATTTGCTTACAGGAGCCCCTTCCAAATACCAAAGTTCACAGTTATAAGTGCTGATTAAAGGAGAACTATGAGATGAGTGATTTCCACTCACCTCATAGTTCTAGCCGACCGGTGACAATGAGACTGTCACAGGTCGGCTCAGTAGATCGGGAGGTAAACGAACACATACCGGGTTCGCTCACCTCTCGATCCTGTCACGGCTCTCTGCCGTGACAGGGGGAGGGGCTGGATTCCCCGCTCCGATCTGCCAGCGTTGACTGGCGGAACGGACGGGTGAGGGGGCGGGTACAGCTGGCTTAGGGTAACGGGAGGATGCTACTTTGTGTCCTCCCGTTACCCTAAGGAGAACTATGGGGAAAAACACTGACGCCATAGTTCTCCTTTAAGTGATCAACCCTACTTGCCTTCTTTTGCCTACTAAAAGCAGATCTTCAGGTATGTTCCGAAGCTGTAGGTGGCACTTATATGTGCTGAAATGTGTTGTTTTAAACAATCTTTACAAAAAAATAAATATGTTACAATGTGATTAGAGTGACTCTTTCGGCAATAAAAAGAAAGCAGCCTGCCATAAAAGTTAATAAATTATTATCACTATGGGAGCCGTAACTCTTTTGCATAGGGAAGATAGGACTCGCCACCCACTGGAAAGGTTCGAAAGATACTTTAGCGTCAGGTCACACCATAGGGTTGTGCTAAATACACAGGATCCAAGGACACATTAGGTATGCTGGTGCATCGTAGTGCCATTTATTGTGAATGGTGCCCCAATGAACCTCCTGGCATGCATTACTCTTTTTCAGTGTACGCTATTGTGGTACCATGTGTTGAACTTCTTGTCTGCTCACTGGGAAGTGGGTTAGGGTGCATTTCAGAATGAATGGCAACACAATGCACTAGTACACCTAGAATACAGTAACGTGCTCCATGCAGCGCATGCGCTAAAAGCATGGATCCTGTGTGTTTAGCACAACACTATGGTGTGAACTGACACTTATTTCAGCCTCCCTTTTTAAAATTTACCATGACAAAAGTGCTTTAAAGATAACTACACTTTTGTAAAGTTATCTGTTCAGCTGCCTTTCCTCGCCAAGGATTTGATTTTGCACTCGTCTACACTTCTGGAGATCCACCTTGTGTGGAGCAGCACTGTAAACTCTCTGACCAGCTGCTCACAGCTTCTACACATGCATAAGTAACATCCTGTCCTCTAAACACACAATAGACAGTCACTCCATAGAAATTAATCTGATTTTTTCAGTATATGTACAGTAGAGCCAAGGGACCTACTGAAGAGTTTGCAGTTACCTATGGGACATATAGCATGGATCTTGCAGAAACATGGACAGTTCACAGTATTTCTTTGGAAGGGCCTTTAAAGGAAGCTTGAATTAAAAGAAGGCAGCCACCATTGCTCTTTTCCATCTGAAAATGCTTGTTGCCTGGCTTCCATGATCCAGTGGCTTCAAAGCTTTTTGAATTATGGACCTGGAACAAATATGTGGATCAAGAGTTGACTTCACCCTGACCTTAAGCTGGTCATACACCTATAGATTTTCTGCAGATTTTCTATGGTCAGATGGAAAAAGTGCAACAGCATTCTCCATCTACACTAAACTGTGTGGATGGCGGAATCTCCCACTGGGCCAAACTTCAGTACCTTGCTAGTCGACCCCACTGGCTGCCAAAAAATCTGAGCAATCTGATTGGATGCATGCATTCTTCAGGTGTTTTGAGAGTCAGCGGGGCCGACTAGCAAGATACTGAAGCTTGGCCCACAGGGAGTTTCCTCCATCCACACAGTTCAGCGTAGATGGAAGAATCTGCTGCACTTTCTCCATCTGGCCATAGAAAATCTGCAAATAATCTATAGGCGTATGGCCAGCTTTACTTGCTTCAATCTTGTTTCAGGTCAGTAATACTGAAGCCACGAACAGCCAGGAATTTATCATTTTCAGAAGGAGGTCAAAATCCTTAAAAGTGATATCATTTAAAATGTCGGTGATGATACCATTCCTGTTTTAGGGTCCTTTAGAGTGAAGATGAGGTTCTTCAAAGTGTAGAGCTTTGCATTTTGTAAATCTGCCAACTCTAGCCATCTTATTTCATTCATTATGTTTAATTGTCTCCTTTATAAATCAACCTTCAAGTTGCTACTGACACAGTTTAAAGCTCACCCGTTTAAGCACAGGAATGTTATGAATATTTATGAGATTATATGGAATTCCTGCACTTGCTTTAACTTTTCTAATATATTTTCCAGCCTTCATACTTTAGCAAGATTCTGATGCAATCTCATCTGTATGTGGTACATCATAGTGAGATGCTACAGTCTGATTTGCTGTCTTTATATCATTTATTAAACATATCTATTTTATAAATGTACTTCCAACAGGGTGCAAGTCTACCGAAAACCTAGACTTCAGATTTTGGTAGATGTCTGAGAGTTTAATCTCATAACTCTCAGACATCGACTATTACTTTTATTTCTAGGTGGGTCTGCACACCTGCCACAGCCATTTCAAAAGGCACGCTGCTCTAACTGTTGGATTTCTCATTCATTTAGATTATAGAAAATATAACAGATTTAGAGGAAATGTCTCAACTCTAAGGTGGGTGGTAACCAAACCATGGACTATGGCAGGGAGATCACACCACTGTATTCCCCAAAAGATATAAGAAGCCGGGGATGATCAAGATAACCAGAACAAACAAACAAAAAAGTATCCAAAGCCAAAACCTGTTTGTGTGTTTTTTTTTCCATTTCTGAGTAGAGAATAGTTAAAACCAACATTTTTTTTACATCTCATTGGGGAAATTGAAAGTGAGAGAAACTCTCCAAATTCAGAGAAATCCTCACTTCCATTGGAAGACTTTCTTTTTTATTTCTGTTTTATTAACAACTCAAAATGTTGGATACTTTCTCACTTTTAGTCCTGTGACATTGATTAGGTACACTCGTAATATATTACTCCGATCACTCAAAACGGAATTTGGAATTTTCTGGCAACATATTCATTATTTCCTCCTTCTATTATATCCCCATTTTCCCAAAGTTATCTCAAAAAAATTATTATTTCCTTTTCTACATTCTGTTAAACTACCACAAACCAGATCTCTTTAACAAGGCAGTGCCAACCTCTACATTTCTAAATTTTTTTACAAGCCTTGTATTAATTTTCTTTCCAGTTAATGTCATTTCAATGCATGTTCTGTGCACCTTGGGTGCCTAATATAAAAAATATGATACATGTGTTTCTAAAGTCAATTTGACATTTCATTGAAAGCAAGTCACAGGAGCTGCCGAAAAGCTGACTTGGGTTAAAATAGCGGCAATAAGTCACAGTCTCTCAGAGTAATAAATGAACACATTACCTTGTTAAAAGAAGTTCAGTGATTGCAGCCAGACAAGTGTGGTATCCTGTATGGAAAGCAGGTGAATGGCAGTGTAGCTGGAGGAGTGGAACATAATGTGAAAGGATAATTAGGCGGGGCCAGGTTTCCCTGTGTGTAATAAAGCACCTGAGAACCTGCCGGACCTGATTTTCAGATTATTCACAAGTCATTTTACACATTGCCAATTCTTGTAAGAGCCTTTACTTTTGTACATTCAGTGGGAGATCTTTTACATTATGAATATTTGTATTGATCCGGCATTTCACTTTAGAATCAAGCTGGAGTGTTCATTATAGATATAAAACTATATGATATATATATTTTTTGTATTTCCTTATTGAAAAAGTAGAAAAACAGTACACAAATCAACATTTCCATCATACAGATAGAAAAAGGAAAATATCCCCCCTCCTAAAGCATAAATCACTTAATTCATAATACCTTATTAAAACCCTACTATTTGTTGAAGTGGATGTTTCTGCAGAAACTTAAAAACAGCGCTTAATAAACTTTCAATTGTAGAACAGAGCTCTCACACACATATAATCATAAAACTCCATTATAATATAGTGGGAGAAACGTCTCTCTACATCCAAAAGCCTAGAGGAACCCATTTTTAACCCACTACTTTGTATACATTTTAAGGCCGCCAGAATCATGTTTGTTATTAAGGGGGTTATTCACAAAAGGGTGAAGAGTTTGGAGAAGGAAGGAGAAGAGAACAATCCAGGCCAAGATAGCTGATTTGAAAAAATTATCCAATTCTGCTCACTTTCCATTTCCGCTATGTTGTCCTATATTGTTCACTTCTCCTGTCTTCTCCAAACTCTTCACCCTTTAGTGAATAATCCCCTAAATCTTTATCAGGGCCTTGTATTAGGTCCACTTCTTAAAGTGGAGTATGGCTGGTTGTTTAGTTAGTTTCCTATGCCATTCCGCTAATTTATTCCAAAATTACCTCTTCTTATAACATTCATACATTCATCCAGCATATGATTTATGTTATGTGATTAATTTCATGACATTTAATAGTGGCATAGAGCTACTAACAATCACCCCTGTAGCCCCAACCATAGACCAGGCTAACACTGGGGATTAAGGGCCTGGTCACACTAGGCCATGCACTTACATGTTCCCTTTTTAGGAGTAAGGCTAGTGTGTTCTGACAGGTTCTATGAACGTACTTTGTGATATCTCATCACACTGTTTACTTTTTCTTTTTTTACATTTTATTTGGAGTGTACACACAATACACTCCTTTTAAGCCCTTGCACCACAGTTAGGTGTACTGCGCTTTGGTGCGGTAAAGTCCAGTGTGCTGCGAAAAAATAGTTGCTGAAAAACGCCAGTCACTTTATATAGTGGGAATGAGCCCTCCATTTTTTTGCTGGGGATTAAACTACTTGATGCCCATCATCTAGTTAGCAATGCATTCATTTTAATATTGTGTAAATGAGGATACTGCCAAGGAGTAGTATTCTATCACTTAGTGCACTTGCTTTGCTTCTTTGGTTATGTCACAGGAAAGACTTAAAGAGACAATATCTCTTTTTTCTTCAAAACAAGCCCTGTTGTCATAGCCATTGGGTAAAATTAACTTTTAGAAAACAAGAACTAACTGAAGAATGCAATGCAAGGTAGAGTCTCATTGCTTTACAGGACAAAGGACCCAAAAGACTGAGGTGTCTGGATCACCTCAAAGCAAATGTGTGCTTCACCCATGGACAGCAAAGGAACAGGTTCACTTTAGCACATATCTTTCCTTAACTCCCTTGCCACTTCTGGGTTTGGAAGAGCATGTAACTTGCTCCTCAAGCTCTCATGTGACAGCACCGGTGTTTGTAGATTGGCCCATTGCTGTTACACAGGGGGCACGGAGAGTGCCCTCTACCCTGTGAAAGCTCTGACTAGGGTGACTCAGTGCTTCCCCAAACATTTTTCTTTGCTCTCAGTGACCTAACGGAGTGTCAGTGGAGTGAAGTAAAGGTGAGTATGTTCTGCTAGGCTTAGTGTAGCTTTGTCCTGCAAAGACAAATATATTTTAAAGTACACCTACCATAAGAGCATTTTGTAGGCTGCTATTGCTGATCTTTTTGCTTGTGTAGGAAAACATAATAATTTGTGTAGACTGTACAAGTACCATGGCCTTTTGGATGTTAGGGCCCCATTTATACTAAATGTGGAAAGGAATCAGGAACACCCCTCTTCTGGGACTTGTGGTTCCCTGTTTTAATGTATGATTTATATATTAGGGATGCACCAATACCATTTTTTCAAGAACAAGTACTGATACTGGTCTAAGTACTCACAGATAATATATATATATATATATGCACCAATACCATTTTTCCACACCAAGTACAAGTACCGATACTTGTCCAAGTACTTACAGATACCAATTACTTATACCTTTTTTTTATTGTCATGTGACAGTTTTTCTAAAACAAAACAGACATGTACATGTTAATTCTGGTGTACAGAGTCCCACACCAGCTTTTTATTTCACTCGGGGGACACTGGAGGCAAGATCTCTGAATATGAGCTCTCATGTCTTGTAACTTCCTGCAGCCATTACTAAAAGGTTTCATTTCCACCTGTTGGGTTCTTCAATTTTTTGTAACTGCAAAGAATGCCACGTGTGGAGTGAGATGTATGCACCTGTAGCAGGGTAACTAAAACTATATGATAGGAGGTGAAAAAAAGTCAGGGACTCCACTTGAAAGACTTTACTGCTTGAATACACGAGAAATAACAGGTCCACCAGTTTCACCAATAACAAAATATGTGATTTAGGTGGAGTGACTGTTTGATAAATAGCAGCTTCAGATTAACTAACCTTAATGTGAATGTTAAATATAAATGTAGCACACACACTGGCGTATATACAAAACAGCCCCCAGCTGCATGATAAAGGCTGAAAGGCAACTGGAAAGACTGGTTGTTTTTATATCATCTGAGATGAATGGACAGAAACTCTTGGAGTCTGCTAGCTAGAAAGATATTGATTACAGACTCTTTCATTCTGTTTTGTGCTGAAGAACATTTTTGTCTGCCATCCATAATGTAGAGTTCCGCCTGTATACTTTTCCAGGCGAATGTAAAGGCTGAATTAAAATAGAGAAAGCCTTCCAGTTTTAGGCTGACGTTGACACTGATGTTGGAAAGTGACGGAAGTTCATTCAGTACGGATAAACTGTCTTCATAGATGAGAAAAATATGGACTATTTTTGTAAGGTTCTGTTTCTTTTTCCTTTTGTTTGTTTTCTAAATATTCTGCACAATATATAGAATATTTACTGGCTAATGTGCACAACATTTACAGTTATGGAAAAAGTATTTTGTGCAAATGGTCAACTATACATTTACATGTGCATTTGTATTTTTTATTTTTATAGTAGTGTCTATGTACGTCAATGGGGATCGTTTTGAACTCAAAAACTAAAGATTTGCTGTGTTATAGGTGACATTCAGAAAATTTTAATAATACACAAAGGAGTACCCAGAAAATGTACCCTTTTTTTGAAATTCCTCTTGAAAAATAGCAGTGCACTTTCTGGTATGTGTGTCTAGACACTCCTGTGCCTACAGCCTCATAGCTGTATATCTGCAATGTGACATTTAAGGTACTGCTGCCTCTGATTTCTACACTCATAGATGTGAGATTTGAATTGAAATTTGGTTATGTCACTTCTGTGCTTCTCACTGTTCTCCTTGCTTGAGGCTTTGACATGAGTAAGCCATAGCTCTACCAAGATGGCCTCCCCCACACAGAGACATAGTGCAGAACAAGGCATGTTAAGTCTGTGACAGGGAAAGATCAGCTGCAAGGAGACCAAAGGAAATGCTGATTACTATTCATTTGCCTTCTGTCTTGATTTTGGGGGGCACGACTTCCAGTTCAGTTTTTCTTTAAAGATGCTGCAAGAAAAGAAAAATGCCTGTTGATCCTACCAGAACTCCAGTGCGCACCTAGCTTCTTGTACACTCTATTTGTGCTGTACATTCATTCATTGCTAGCAGCCCTGCCCAGTTCTCCTCTGTGGACTGCAGAGCACCTTGCCCTTATGTTGTGGATATGAGGAAGGTGAGGTTATCCGCAGTCCTGACACACTTGTTGCCCTAGGTTGACAACACTACCTCTCCATAGATATAGTACAGAGAGTGAGCATTGTCACCGTAGAACAGGAAATGTATTACTGTCAGAATCAACAGGTGAAAATAATTGAAAAAAATGTAAGCTAAAAATGTGTTGCACTTTGTTCTTAGGGAGTGCCCTCCCAAGCTCCAACATACAGTAGGGTACATTACTGTACCCTGTAGTTTTTCACACATTACACACATACCTGTCTGGACAAACCCTTTGAAGGGCATTGCATATGTTTTTAATTTAGTGTAAATGGCACAGGTTTGGGGGAAAACACCACTTATTTCCCCCTGAGCCTGGATGGGTTTCAGGCTAACACTGAACACTGTAGCTCAGCAGGGGATGTGTTAGACCTCTACACTTTCCCACTCTATCCAAAACTAAAAAAAAAACAAAAAACTTGTGACTGGTCATAGGAAAGCTTCCATAGCCCACTTTCTCAGTAATGAACATAAGAAGAGATGCTGTCTTTAGTAAAACACAGTTTTCCGCTTACATAACTTACTTTGGATGCCACCTCTGCATTTAGTAGGGAGCATAAGCTTTGCCTTGAGTTTATGGGTCTGACTGAGCAGGCAGGGAGTTTTGGATAGAGTGGGAAAGGGTTAGGCCAATAGTGGGCAACTTTAAAAGTATTGGGGTCCTCGACTGCAGCCCTTATATTATTCAGTATATGCAATACTACAGAAGGCTGTCTGTGGACTACGGGAGATGTTCAGAGACTTTGGACATGCTACAGGTGTGGTTGTAGACTAGATACATACTGCAGGACACAGACAGAGACTAGGCATGTGTTAAAGGGACTGCTAGAGATCCCTGCCATTAAACTCCTTTTACAAATCAATGCTACCACTCCCAATAATGACTGCTTAGGTCCATAGACCACAGAATGAGCATCAAAAGCCCATAGACAACAAGCATTAAAGGACCTCAGGTTTGGCATTATTGAGTTCGATCCTCTGCTAGTTTTTATTATGGTCCTTGTCTGCACAGGGAAGATTCATATCTTTCTATCTGTTTGGGTGACCATTGTCACTGAGACAAAATTAGGGGAAATATATTTGTATGGGGATGACCCACATTTACCATATTTCCCACAAACCTCTCTTCCCTCTAGGTCAGGTCTTAAATTTTAGAGTGAGAGGAGGAAATCTTCCCATGGGGATAAATATTCTGGTGACAACAGTCTACAACGGGAATTCTCCTTACTTTGGAGGGGTTTCCTCTCACTTACTTCTCCCCAGCAGGACACAGACTATATAAGAGTATTTTTACCCCATCCCTTCACTATCCAAAAATAAAATAACATGTTGGCTATTATACACTTTAAAGCAGGGGTGGACCTACCACCGGTGCAGCCGCCCCGGTGTCTGAGCCTAAAGGGGGCCCAGTTCCAATGTAACACAGCCATGGGGCAGAGATGAGGGGGCCCCCTGGCCGCCGCATACTGAGGAGGGAGCCGAGAAGAAAAAGGCCGGCAGGCACTTCAGGGAGCAGCCCCGGGCCTCGGCCGTGAGGACCCAGCAAACAGCCGTCTGAGTACCGGGGCGCGCTGTCTGACACACACACACACACACACGTTTTACTGCAGCCTCCCCCACCAGAAAACAGCCAGAAGAGGTGAAGGTAAGGAATTAAATAAAATAATAATTTTTTGTAGCCCAACTGATGGACATGGTGTATGAAGTACAGCTGGTATTTGTAGTGCTATATAGCAAGTCCCATTCTGCATTGCAGTACTTTATACAGCAATGCTATTTTTCCAAATGTTTTTCTTTTTTGTGGTTGCTACAGGGGATGTGGGTTGGGTTTTTTTTGGGGGGGGGAGTGCGGGGGGCCAGAAAGAAAAAACCTTGCACCAGGGCCCTTTGTTCCCTAGGTCCGCCACTGCTTTAAAGTAATCACTGTGTAGACACATTGTTATTTTCCAATGACAGTTGCAAACATGTGCACACTAAGGGGTATATTAACAAACAATTTGCAGAGCTATTTACTGTGGGAATTTGCATGTACATGCGGTCTGTGTGAATGGAGTAAAACATGAATGTTATTAGCATATTTTCTTTCCATATTGAATGTATTTTAAGGTAAATACAGCATTATGGCCATTAGATGGAGCTGGGGAGCATAGTAAAGAAGTATTTATCCGATCTTATGGTGACATTATGGCAGACTTACCTCTTAATTTGCCCTCCGCCAATGTTGCCAATGCTCCCCTCCTCACTAAGTTGCAATTTTCTCCTGATATTTTAAGGGTCCAGCATCTTATTTCTTCTGCCACTGATGAAAAAACACCTTTGCATGCATGCTGGAGTTACATTATCCGGGCACCGGATTCTGTTCTCGCCACAGAGGCTGAGGATGGGCCAAGTGTGTGCATTGCTCTGTGCATACTGTGAAAGCAGTGTACAGAAAGAAAAATAAACTGCTAGGAGTTTTTTGGCAACAGCGAGTCTCTGCAAAAAAAAAAAAACTCTACCTCCATGAGATAGTTTTTTAGAATCTATTTCCACTTTAGTTATTGCAATTTTCATTTTTTTTCTATGTGAATGAATATGTTTTTTTCATGAACCCTTATCATTTTCTCATGAAAGGTTATTCAATTTGATGATATGGAATCCTGAATGTGGGTTGTTTCACTTTTCTCTATTCTTCATAAACAGCTCACAGAATGTAACAATGAATGTCAATCTAAAGCTAGTGACATGACAAAGGAAGAATAGAGCCTAACAAATTACTCACTGCTGATGTGACGACTTTTATGTCACAGAAGTGATGATATAATGAAGGGGAATAGCACAGGTACTAAAGTCAGATACTTGTTTTATTTTATGTTTTGTATCCATTTCAAATGCTGTTATTTGTTAAGTGGCTTGAATGCAAATTTGTAGAGTATATTCAAACCCAACAACAAATATATGTAATATATTGCAGCATAACAGTCCTTACTGATGGTGGCTGCATCAGTTTTCCTTTTTTTCTCCTTTAATTTTTACATGGGAATCCTGCCATCAAAACAGTTCCTGTCTTAGCATGACAACGCTCTCTCACCGTACTATATCTAGAGAGGATCAGCATTGTCACCCTAGGACAGGGCTGCAAAACACTTCCCCTCCTCTTCTCCAAAGCATATGGAAAGGGGTTCCTTACTACACAGAGAGAGGTGGGAACAATGTAACTGATAACAGTCTAGTCTATCATTAAGCCTTTTTAAGAGCCTGTGGATCTGGTCATGCTGGCAACATTGTAGATTTCTGAGAATAAACCTTTTTACATTGAGGTCCTGGCTGTTGAGTGTGGCAGAATTAAAAGGGAGCAAAGAGAGAAGTGCATAGTTGGGATGTACATACATTTTATTTAGTACAATTGTGCACAAATATCCAATTTTACCTGTGGCAGCAATCAACATTTCTTTGATGTAAGATGCAATTTGGAAAGAAAGTATGAATACAAGAATGTGTTACGCAGGATTTATGCTTGAGTGTTTCCTTTCCACTTGTGCTGTACTCTACATTGCACTGAGCTGTGTCATTCCAAAGCCATTGCTAAATCTTACCTGAACTTTAAAATGTTGCTGTAGGATATGAGATAGTTGGCAGAAATGAAACTTAGGCTTTTTGCTTGTGAAGGAATTAGAAAGTGATACGGCTCTGATGTAAAGCACTAGCTTGAAATAACTTCTAATAAAATACCAGGCAAGATCTTATCATTGTCAGAAGAAACAGTTCAGGTCTGCTCTTGCAAATTGCTTTAGAGGGACCTTTAATTAGGCTAAAAAATCGCAAGTCATGGGTTCTAAATTCTAACCCCTTAGCATTCTATGCAAAACTAAAATTAGCTTTGGCTTAAAATACACTTTAAATAATATAAGGATATGTGCAAGTGGAAGGTGATTTGTGTTTTAATTTTCCCTATGTGTGTTGTAAATTAGCTACCATACCAAGCTCACTCCTGTGATGGACTACAATCTCACGTTTACGTTTACTAATTTGTATTGAAATTAAAGTCCTTTGCGGTGGCTACTTTACAATAACCCAGGGACCACGGGGAACACAGGGACCACAGGGACCAGAAGGAAGGACAGTGTCAGCACCAATTCAGAGATGGTTTGTAGATCTACAGCTGAGTGATACATAAATAAGATACATAGGGGTCTATTCACAAAGCTACCGAAGGATCATGCCGTAGCTTCGTCTGATCTTTCGGGTAGCTTCGGCCCAAGACCCCTGCGGTTCAGGGCTGCTGCACGGGCTATTCACTATAGCCCGTACAGCCCCCGAAGTTGGCCAAGGGGCTCAGTCGAGCCAAAGGCATATGCTTCGGTTCAACTGAGCCCAGGGGAATTTCGAAGCTGACCGAACGACAGCCTGCTTCTGACAGCTGGGCGGTGGCAGCCGTCATCTCACGGCTGGCTCCGGCCACTTGCAGAGAGATCAGCGTCCCTGGTTACCAGGTAACCAGAGACGCGTTCTATCATTACACTGGGAACCCATCGGAGCTCCTGTAAAATCACATTACTAGGTAACCTGGGACGCCCATGTGTCATTATGACGAGAGCTTAGGAGAGCCGGCAGTGATATGAAAGCCGACTGAGCATGTTTGGCCAACCCAAAGCCACCCGATGTATGGCTGATTTCAGCCAATATACAGTGTTTGTCTCACTTCGGGTCGGTTGTTCACTCGGCTTGTTCACTCGGCCGGTTGTTCACTCGGCTGTCTACGGCAGCTTTGTGAACAGACCCCATAGATTTAACTCCTGAGTTTCGTGTCACTTTAACCTTTCTGCCTCGTCTCCCCCCTCCACAAACCTAAAGTAATCAACCCTCTTTTGTCCTAGATGCAAAACAAAATGTTATTTCTTCTGCCCATGGGACCTCTGTCAATTTCTTATGGGGCTATCTCCTGAATATTTCCAACCACGAGAGAAGGTCCTATAAAAGGGATCTACTGTGCAAGAGATTAGCAACAAGAAGATTTTGGTCATGGGCTGTTAACTGTTAATTGAGGCAAGCTGTGGATCTGAAATTAAGCTAAGTATTCACCTGGAGTGGGGAAGGGAAGCCTGGGTAGTATGTCGTTTCTTCAGTATCTGCAAGTGCAGGGCAAGCTGCATTGGGGAAAACTAGAACTGAGGCTGAGGTCATGCTTAACATAGGGGATTGAGATTCAACCAGGTTGAACCAGAGATACTGCCTCAACCGGTAAAAAGAAGCATAACACCTAATACCGGCTTTTAAGTCAGGAATCTATTTTTCCCTATTGGCAATTTTGAGATAAGAATATAAGATAAGAGAAGAACTACAGTTCTTATAGGTATATATATTCTATGATAATCAAGACAAAAAGATCACTCAGCTAACTGGTTATTTCCTAATGTGGGAATTCCTATAATACAGCTGTATTACACGCCATACCAAAGTAGAACGGCACTAATCCACAATGACCTGAACAGTGCATACAACTGTAAAATAATGCTAACAATGGCTACTTGCACTGTATCCCTCCTATAGCTAATACCTTCCTTTTCAGCTACGTTTCCTTACCGGCCGAATACAAACCTTGCCTTGTTTGAGCTGGTAACCTTCACCAAAACAATGAAAGAGTTGTGATCACACCCAGTTTCTTCATTGTTACATCTGTAATTAGATGTGAATATTTCAGCTTACTGACGTCGCCCAGAAGACTTGCGTAATACCACTAAACGTGATATACTTAGAATCCAACTGATAATAGTCCCACTGGCTCAAGATAGTGGTTATCTTATTTATTACTTAGTATTTCAACATATTAAGAAACTTTAACAGAAGAGAAAAGGAAACAAATACAATGACAAAAACGGAAAGAAAGCATCAATATGTTGTTAACTTAAAATATATTTAAAGCCCAGACAAAAGGTTTGAGATCTTTGTTCACAGTGGTACTCTCCAATATAGTAGATTCTATGGAAGAATCTTCCTAGTGGAGATACAGATAACAATAAAACCATGTCAGATCTTCTAACCCTTTTTTAAAAGAAAAAAAGAAAAATTATCTGGTGTTGGAGTTGACAATCTATATTATAGCAGGCCTCAAAATTTCCACTCGCTCCCTCACACTGACCCTGCGTTGTGCATCACACTGACCTCTGCGCTGTGCGTCACTCTGACCTCTGTGCTGTGCGTCACTCTGACCTCTGCGCTGTGCGTCACTCTGACCTCTGCGCTGTGCGTCACACTGACCTCTGTGCTGTGCGTCACACTGACCTCTGCGCTGTGCGTACACTGACCCTGCACTTTGCATCACACTGACCCTGCAGTTTGCGTCACACTGACCCTGCACTGTGCTTCACACTGACCTATGCGCTGTGCGTTACTATGACCTTTGCGCTGTGGGTCACTATGACCTCTTCGCTGTGCGTCACACTGACCTCTTCGCTGTGCGTCACTATGACCTCTGCGCTGTGCTTCACACTGACCTCTGCGCTGTGCATCACACTGACCTGCGCTGTGCGTCACACTAACCTCTGCAATGTGCGTCACACTGACCTCTGCACTGTGCGTCACAGTGACCCTGCGCTGTGTGTCACTCTGACTTCTGTCTGCGCTGTGCGTCACACTGACCCCGCACTTTGCGTCACACTGACCCAGCACTTTGTGTCACACTGACCCTTCACTGTGCGTCACACTGACCCTGCACTGTGCATCACACTGACCCTGCACTGTGCGTCACTCTGACCTCTGCGCTGTGGGTCACTATGACCTCTGCGCTGTGGGTCACTATGACCTCTGCGCTGTGGGTCACTATGACCTCTTCGCTGTGCGTCACACTGACCTCTTTGCTGTGCGTCACTATGACCTCTGCGCTGTGCTTCACACTGACCTCTGCGCTGTGCGTCACACTGACCTGCGCTGTGCGTCACACTAACCTCTGCACTGTGCGTCACACTGACCTCTGCACTGTGCGTCTCACTGACCCTGCGCTGTGCATCACTCTGACCCTGCGCTGAGCGTCACTCTGACCTCTGCGCTGTGCGTCACTCTGACCTCTGCCCTGTGTGTTACATTACTGACCTTTGCGCTGTGTGTTACATTACTGACCTGTGCGTTACATTACTGACCTGGCGGAGTTAAGTCAGGGGCAGGGTAGGGGTTAGGTGGGGCAACTGGTGGCGAGTAACTTTTAAGGCCTGGCTAGTAGCTCAGGACTTGAAATTTTGAGCCCTGATTATAGGATCATACTTTAAGTTAAACAATCTTAACTACAGGTTGCTGCTAGACCCTGGCACTTAAGGCAGGTGACTAGAGTATTCTACTCTTGGATGCCGTTACCCAAGTATGACCCTATAATGTAGACCAGGGCTCAAAATTTCAAGTCCTGAGCTACTAGCCAGGCCTTAAAAGTTACTCGCCACCAGTTGCCCCACCTAACCAAGAACTGTCAGAGTTCCGGTGATCGATCGAAAGTAACGGAGCCAGGACAGGACGGCAAGGAGCGGCTGCTCTCATAGTCAGGTACGCGATCCGTGACCGCGTGCCTGACTGAATTTCCACTCGCGTGAGGGCGAGTGGAAATTTTGAGCCCTGTATATATATACATATACACACACACACACACACACACATATATATACATACACACACACACACACACACACAATAGTCAGGTACGCGATCCGTGACCGCGTGCCTGACTGAATTTCCACTCGCCCTCTCTTTATTTCCACTCGCCAAATGCGAGCGGGCGAGTGGAAATTTTGAGCCCTGCTGTAGACTAAGATAGGGGTTTGGAAAATAAGATTCCTGGATAAATGTAATAAATTAGTGGTATATGCACTACTTTAGAAAATGTGCATATACCACTGGACCACCTGAAAAAAGAAAACAAATAAAGGCGATAATTGAATAAAATTGATAAAATAATCAAAATAAAAGCATGTGTGATATAATATAATTAGAACATATAGTAGGTGGGGGATTATTGTATCCCAACCAGAATGTCTCACATAAAT
>NW_017306992.1:856949-882912 GCF_000935625.1 Nanorana parkeri
TATATTTACACAGTACATGTACTATATACTGTATAAATCATATATAGATAAAATAATCATGTGCAACATCATGTGGCAGAGGTACGGACCTTCTGTTATAGGCTGGGGTATGTAAACAATGGACTATAAATGCGGCGACATCTATCTTTTACTAGCTTATTTTCATATCTACAGTTGCCATGGCGAGGCATATGTGATCAGCTATGACACCAGCCGTTTGAGGGCTTGAAAGTTTGTTTGAGAGGTAACATAAGCACACTAGCAAATGTGACAGTTATCACCAGAAACAGGCCTTGAATATAAATGTTTTGAGAAACAGTTAAATTGGTGGGTTTAGTTACCCTTTAGGGCAGGTTCACACCACAAAGAGTGTTTGGCCTCTGGAACGCACTGGAACGCAAACCAGCCAGCTCCCTGTGTTCAGGGGTGGGAGGGGGCATGGTGGTGGATTGAAGTCAATGGCACTTCAGCCACACCACCCGTCGGCAATGCGATCGCCCGCACCCAAACGCATGACAGTTTAGTGCCTGCGTTCCGGTCCAGTGCAATCTGCAAAAATAGTGCATGCAGCATTTTTGCAGGTCGCATCGAACCGCAACAAAAGCACTAATGTGCCACGTGTTTGGGTGCCAGTGGGGGGCGTGGCTGTGGTGCCTTTTACTTCAATGCACCGACACGCCCCTACACAATTTTCCCTGAACGCAGGGAGGCAGCCAGGTTTGCGTTCCAGTGCGTTCCACGGGGTGAACGCTATGGAACGCACTCTTTGTGATGTGAACCAGCCCTTAAAGTTTCTAAAACAACACAAGTATAGGAAGGTGCCCAAAAAAAGGTATTATCCAAAGTAGATTTATTCAAGACAAAAAAAAATATTGTCCACAGGAACAAAACATGAGACAGTGGCCATAAAGAAGGAATATCCTTGTAGCTAAAACAGTACTGCGGCTCTGGATAGATCAGCAGGGCTTTTCCAAAAGTCAGACCTAGCATGATGGTAGCATGCCAAGGTTTGAATTTGAATCACTGCTTTCCTTGTGAGTTGGTGAGTGGAGATCTACACTCTTACGCTTTACACAGTTTCTAGGAAGAAGGTAGATGTTTGGTGGTCTCTGCACACCACATTGGGAAGGTACGGAATGTCTTGAGAAAGTGATGGGAAATCCAAAATTTCACTAGAACCAGAGATGAAGGTAAATCTTCCAATGGGGACACCTGGTTTGGTAACAACTGTCTAAGATGAGAATTCCCCTCACTTTGCAGAGATTTCCTATGACTTCCTGTTGGCTCTCCTGGACAAGAAAGGAAGGTAACTCTTCCCAGCAGGACACAAAAATAGCAGATTTAACCCTTTCCTACTTTATTCAAAGCTAAAAAATAAAAGACATTTAGTTATTCATATACTTTAAAGAAGAACTTCAGGCGAAAGTGTCCTTTGTATTGGGGCTACCCCAACACTGCAAGGATTAAGTGCTCATTTTTTGTCTAGGTGCTAAAAAAAAGTTATACTTACCCGATCCTTAAAGCTGGCTGGCTACTACTCCAATCTCTGAAGCCTCTTTCCTCCTAAACTGCAGCATTGGAATGTTACTCATTGTCTTCACATCTATACACTGTGGGGTCTATTCACGAAGCTGCCGAAGGATCTAGCCATAGCTTCGGCCGATCCTTCGGCTAGCTTCGGCCCCAGGACCCCTTTGGTTCAGTAGAACCGAAGGGGTGCTGTACGGGCTATTCACTATATCCTGTACAGCTCACGAACGTGGTCGAGCCGAACTCATATGCATCGAAGGGGATTTTTTTGTTTTGTTTTCTCTATTCTGACATCGCTCCGTGTCAGAATAAAGAAAAAAAAGAAACAGCAGTGTTTCTCTCCTTAGCGTTCGGGAGCGGGAGGCTCCCAGAGCGCCCGGGGGAGTTTTTTTCTTTTCTTTATTTTTTTGACGGCAGCAGGGCCGCTGGACAATAGGAAACTATTGGGCGGAGCTAGCCGCCACTGCTAGCTCCGCACAATCGTTTTCTATTTACTTTTTTAAAAACTTTTAAAACAATTTTCCTGTTCTGCTGGGTCCCTCTGAGGGACCCAGCAGAACAGCCGAGCCGAATGTTGGCTATTCACTCACTGCTGTTCAGCATCTATAAAAATAGGCCGAACAGCAGTGAGTAGCCTGCCGGATGTTCGGCTCAGCTGATCCAGATGTTGGATCAGCTGAGTCGAACTCCTTCTGCACTTCGGGTCAGCCGAACATGCTGAGCATGTTTGGCCGACCCGAAGCCATGTGAAGCAAGCCGATGTACGGCTGATTTCAGCCGATGCACGGCTGAAATCAGCCGTACCAGCCTGAAGTGAATAGCCGAACAGTGTCCGGCTCACTTCACTTCAGGTCGGTCATTCACACAGCTGCCTATGGCAGCTTAGTGAATAGACCCCTGTGTATAAAACATGATGATTTACGTGACCTTAGACCGCTGGAGCGGAGGGGGAGAGAGGCTCCAGGGATTGGACTAAGAGCAGGCCGGCTCCTAGGATCGGGTGAGTATAACTTTTTTATTTCCCTCCCTAGAAACAAACAAGTACTTAACTCTTGCAGTGTGGGGTAGACTCACTGCAAGGGTTAAAACAAATTCTGCCTGGAGTTCTGCTTTATAGAAATCAGATTGTAGAAACATCTTTATTGTCCTTTTGACAGTCACATTGAGAGAGGCTCTAACCCTTCCCTACCTACACAATTTTGGTTATATATACCCTTTGACCTTGCTAACCCCAGAACAACAAACCTGATTAATGAGCTCCAATTACGTCTGCCATGCACAAGTACTTTTTAATAGGTAGCTTTGAGTGCAATTGTAAATAACATTTATGAAGCCACTCATCAGAATTCCACTTGGAAGTCAAACATTACACTGTAAAAATTCCTCCTGTGTTCTCATTCTTAGGATGTTTCTTGTTCCCAATGTCATCTCGTTTCTCTCCTTTCTCCATTCTTGGTTTTCTTACCCTTTTCTGCTGCACTACCTTAGAACTGGGCCATCGGTTATCTGGTCCTTTATTGAAAGTGGTGTAAGGCCAGAAAAAAGAAGGGCAATCAAAAGGACACGTAAAATGCTTTTTAAGGGGGGCAGCAGTTAATTTTTATTAACTTTGGAAAATGGCTTCGGTTGTTATTTTACTGTGGAGAGTTAAAAGTTCTCCAGAGACTAAACTATTGGGATAGGAATATGGTGACTGACACTGCCATTGTGATTTTGACAATGCAAGCTCTAGAGCTTTCATCCTTAATCCTGGTGAGTCACTAACCTGGAAAAAGTGTGTTACCAGTAAATTTAGGACTCCCTACCTGCATAATTGTGCTGGGTCGGTGATTTGTCTGTGTGTCTATTTTTATTCTTTTCATTCCCAATTAGAGATAATTCTTTTTGTGACAAATAAAAACATAACTCTGAGGCTTTTTTCTCTGTTGTAGAAAATATATCAGCCTTAGGTCATTGTCTGGTCACTTATTTTACATTGCGCCACATCCAGTTTTCTTATTGTATCTGCGTCACCCATGACGAATGAAGTAGGTACGTCAATACCTGTTGTCACTTTCATCTGACAAGTCAGGTATTTATGGTATGTGGGCGTAACTGTGCGAAGGAAAAGTTAAAAGCTGTAAAAATGTTTATAGTGTATTTTTATCCAGTAGAACTTTAAAGCAGCATACCATCAGCCAAGACATTCTTTAAAGGTTATACAATGTCTTTGTATTCCTAATAATTCCTAATATTCCTAATTAGTGATGGGCCGAACACCCCCGTGTTCGGTTCAAATTCGAACTTTAGAACATGGAAAAAGTTTGAATTTGTACTCAGTGAAAGTCTAAGACCCGGTTCACACCTGGACGTATTGTAGCGCATTCCTACGCTCTGCAAAACGCTCAAACACCGAAATCCCATTATTTCCTATGGGTATGGTTCACACCTGGGCGTATTACAGGCCGTATGAACGCACTACAAAACGCCCTATGCCCAAAGAAGTACAAGAGCTTCTTTGGGGCGTATTTGCCACGCGTATCCATTGGGATACAGCCAGGCAACCCTCGGAAACGCGCGTATGGCAGTAAAAACGTGCGGCACGAAACACGCGACAAACGCGCATATTCGATATGCCTAGGTGTGAACCCAGCCTTAGGGACCAGAACTCTGAAAATCAAATGTCCCCATTTTGAAGCCTTATGTACAAGTTATTGGCCATAAAAAAGGTACGGGGATTTGGGGGTCATGTCTCAATGAAAAAAACACTTTTAGAAAATACAGTTTTTAAAGGAGCAGTGATTTTAAAATTGCTTAAAGTGAAACAATAAAAATGAATAATTGTGAATGAGTAAGGGATACTTGTAATCCTACCCATTCACTAAAGAGTTAAAAATTATTATAAATAAAAATACTTTTAGAAAAAAAATCTTTTAATTGAAAAAAAAAGACAAGTTTTTGACAAAAAAATGGATCCACCGACGTAATCCAGCGTCAATCACAACGTCCAGCATTGTCCACGATGACAAGGACTCGACAAAATGAAAAATAAAACAAGAAAAAATAAATAGAACTACCAAATGGCATTTTGACAGATGCAAGCATCTAAACAATTTGACGAAGCTAGCGGTGACTGGTAGCTCCACCCAACTGTTTACAGTTGTACGACATCTGACAGGTGAGCCATGATTGGGCAAAGTCATCATGACTTTGCCCAATCATGGCTCTTACAGATTTCTGTGCCCTGATTGGGCAAAGTCTTGGGCTTTAGCCGATCAGGGCTCACAAGGCACTGTGCGGTGCAGAGTGCCTTGTGGGGCGCTCGGCAGGCGAACAGCTACTACTTCTCTTTAGATGAGCAGTTGTCTCCTTACCTCTAAAATGCAGCACATTTTTTTCTTTACTGTAATTAGCATAAACATTCGGCTTAGTGCATTTTCATGACTTTTCATGCATTCTATTTTTTGTTTGTTTTGCCCAGTGAAAGCCAAATAAATTAGAGGTTTCTAGAGGATGGGGGCTTGTTGTCATGCACTAAAACACACAAAATACATGTTACTTTTGTGTTTTGTGCACTGACATTAAGATTGGCAGGGCCAAAAACTCACCCAGGTACCAGGAAGGTACCCAAAAAGCACAGCACCCAGGTGTGAATGGCCCTCTTGGGAAAATAATGGCAATTGCCTTGTCAGGCATCTGAGCAGGCTCCCTGCTTCTGTGATCACTGAAGCATGTCTCCTCCACTGTATAGGTGGGGTGCTCTTTGGCGTTCTTATATCTATACACAGTCTATGCACAGTATGTAGAGTGTGACAACACCAGGATCCTTTGACCACTGCAGCAGAGGGGGAGACACACTCCAGACACTAGTTTAAGGACAAGCCAGCTTGGATGGTCGGTGAGTATAACTTTTTTGTTTGCACCTAGACACAAACAAGCACTTAACCCTTGCAGTGCTGGGGTAGCCCCACTGCAAGGGTTACTATTCTTCTTTAAGATGAAATAAAGTGATTGTTTTTGGAGAAGAGCCCTGTTCATGTGCCGGTAGTTAAGCATCATTGAACTACAGAATAGAACAGAAACACTTACTGTGCACCAATGTCCCACATGTATGCAGATTGGAAGGGAGGAGGTTGAGCTGGTTTGAACAAAAAATAATCCTGTGTTTTAAACTAACTTCATGCACTGTTCAAAGTGCAAAAAGCTTCTAAGCCAACATTGTATAATAATTTTCAGGGACTCTATACTAGCAAAGCACTGCACTTATTCTAGTTAGTTATGATGTTATCTCCAAGGCCACAGTACAATACAACTCTAAAATGGTATCCTGACTAATTGGATTGTAAAATACCTTTTTGTTCTCCAAATAAAACTAAAATAGTAAGAGTAGAAAATATATCTAAATGTTACTGGAACATCTCCAGAAACCAACATTTCTAAGGAATGATGTCCAAACTGTGGGGCTGTCCTGGAAAATTAGCTAATTGATGGTTTACATAATGAGTGGCCTCACCTATTCTAATTGCCTGCTGCCCACATTATTGCTCAGCATACTTCGACTAATATTTATATCCGTGTAAGAGAAGAGACTTGTGAAATAACAGATTAGTTATTTTACTATATGTGGGAAACATTAATCTACAGTGCTTGCAGAAATTATTAGTATTTGCCTGTTGACCACAATCTGGACACACAATACATTGGATACGTGTTGCTCACGTTATTACAAAATATGATCAAGGTAATATTGCTATTGACATAGGAAAGGAGGTGTAAATAAACAGATGTGGTATTTATAGACATGTGACTTATTATCTACAGGCCTTGTTACAAATATTGTTTTACTGTAAACCACAGTCTAATGACAGAATACAAGAGATGCTTCTTAAAGTACACCTGTCAGGAGTTGTAATAAATAAGTCACTGTTCCTCTGTATAGGAGGTTCACTCCAGTACCGTATCATAACTTGATAGTGCCTCAACACTGGCCCAATGTGCACCAAGGGCCCTCTAAAAAAATCAACCCTGGCTTTCAGGGGAACCTACACACATAAATATTTGGTATGTGCATAAGATCGTCAGGGGGCCAAGATTGATTGGGAAACATGGATGCAGTCATAAAAAAATGTGTTAGTCACTCTCATAATCTTTTTCAGGAGAGTTGGGATGGGGTGGGGTGGGGTATCAACATTCATCCCAACAGCATATAAAACACAAGCAGTACAAGTATGCAAAGCCATAATAGTGGCTCACTTCTGTAATCAGGTTGTTCTGCAGTTGAAAGTTGTTTAGCAGAATATACCAGTCATAGTTTAGCCTTGTCAATTCGGGGAAAATCAGACAGCTTGGACCTTCACCTGTAGGAAGATAGGAACATTTACTGTCCAGGGTTTTACTCCACTGGGTACACCACCCTGTAGCCTTGCCCAACCAGGGGCATATGCTATTTCTAAGCATTCTCAGTGACCCCAATATCTTTCACAGACGCCCAGTTGTGACAGTCTCTAAAGTTATTATTATTATACAGGATTTATATAGTGCCAACAGTTTACACAGCACTTTACAATATAAGGAAGACATTACAATCATAATACAATTCAAGACAAGATGGTAAGGAGGGCCCTGCCACTGAGGGCTTACAATCTAAAAGGGAGTGACAAGTGATACATGAGGAGGTAGCTTTAAAGCTGTGGGGATAAATTGGTTGGTGGTTAGGTTGAGGTAGGATAGGCTTCCCTGAAGAGATGATTCTTAAGGGATCGCCTAAAGCCAGTCAGAGTGGGAGACAGTTAGACAGGTTGGGGTAAAGAGTTCCATAGGATGGGGAGACTCTAGAGAAGTCCCGGAGGCAAGCATTGGAGGTCTTGGCGAGGGAGCTGGAAAGCAGGAGGTCTTTGGAAGAGCAGAGGGGACGGTCAGGGTGATACTTTGAGACAAGGTTTGAGATGTTAGTAATGCATTAAAAAGTATATCACTCAGTTCCTTTGCTTGGCAACTCAACGATGTCCTTAGAGGGCTGAACAGCTCTAGTCACAAACAGCAGAGTAATCTTCCTCCTTTGTCACCATTGACTCCACAGTTGCATCCCTCTCTGCTTAAGGCTAAAACCCCCTAAACATGCTGATTTGTTTTTTTGTTGCTATGTTCTACAAAATGTTGTGCCTGCAGGTGGCTCTCTAATGAGACCTTAATAAAGGCACCATTGCTTTCCACCACCGGGCTTCATGGCAATCCTGTGTCACAAGTTGTCCTGCGGATTTCAGCACAGGCCATGCTTGGATAAAAACTCACATAATACTGTTTTACTTTCAGGACATACAGTCAAAAGTTTTATGTCCAGGAACAAAGCCTTGCACTGTAGACGTGCTGGGGCCCTCATCTCTCCTTTATAGAAACACATTGCCTTGTCTCCGTGCTGTATTTTTGCAATTGCAGTCTTGGGGTATTCTATCATCTTGCTTCTTTTTGCACTACTCTTGTACTTTGAAAACTTCACTATCCTCTTCTCTTTGGCAGGGGCCCCATGTCTTATGGCTCTATGCCAAGTTCAATGCCCAGAGGGAGGAAGGGTAATACAATTCAGATTAAAGACTAGACTTAGCCACCACCAGTATTTAACAACCACTTTGAGAAAGTTTAGCAGATAAAATTGTGAACCAACTGATTAGGCATAATACAGCCCTGTCGGTGGAGGTAAGGGGCGGGTGGCCAATGTCTGCTAAGTCTCACCATTTTTTTTTAGTTTTAATTTTTGTTTTTCTGCCAGAAGACTCATGCTTCATGCTCTGTTCCTGTCCACTGTACAAACCCCATTGAAAATATGTTCCTAAAAACGAAAATCAAATTTCTGTTCTCAGGTGTATTAAGATATATTTTGTGACCATGAATAAAGCATCTCTGTTACATGTACTGCATGCAAAATGTTCTCAAAGGATATCTAAATTCAATAATTGCAGTCTATTAGTCCTTAGATGTTGTGGCTGCATTAGTTTTTCAGGCTAAGAACATTTTCAGGAAGTACAGAACATACCTGTTGTCCTTGCCAATGAAAACAGAATTGTATCTTCATTCAAGCTATTTTCTTTTAACTACAACCCCAAAAAAAAAGTAACTACCACCCCCCCCCCCCGGCCCCCATTCCTTCCCCATGTAATGGAGATAAAGGGAGGAAGACAAGTTTGTAGTAAAAATCAGGGGAGCAACCTAGTATGGCAATAATGGCTTCCTCCAAAGAGGCAGTAGATTGAGTGTACATAGCCACCCTAGCACACAAAGTGTTTTATTAGCAGGATAACAAGAAGAAACTAAAGGGAAAAGTTTTAAAAAGAAATCGTATGCATCCACCACAACTAAGAACGTATAAGCTACAGAAATTACATTTTTGTTTTGAGTTTAGATACATTTTCACTATTTGGATATTTGCTCAAAGTGTTTTGCTGCATTCATGTTGCAAGGATCATAATAACTTAAAGGTAGAGAATTTAATTCATTTTGTGTGCTAATTTTTTTGTGTGCATTATCATAATGGAAAAAGAAACGCTCAGATACTAAACTACATGTAACTTGGCCTTGTTGCAGCCACTGTCTTCCTTGAGTTCTGGAAAAGGAGAAGAGCTGTATTAACCTACGACTGGGACCTCATTGATTGGGAAGATGAAGAGGTACACCTTTTTTTAAACTTTTGTCCATTGGCTTTTTGATTGTATCTGCTCATTGTAGGCTTTGGACCAGCTAGTTCCATGGAGTCTTGAAGTCATCCATGTGCTATTTGTAATGGCAGTTATATAACTACATTTTAAATATTATATCAGCTTAGCATGTACACCCCTGATGAAAGTCAGAATAAAACCCTTCTGGTATTGTTTCTTGCAAAGTACAAATTCTGTTGCAAGTAGAACAGCCTATTTGCCTATAGTAAATTGACCACCTTAATCATCAGCACCATTTGATTTGAGTACATTTGTTACCAAGACCCCTAATCATGTGCAAATGTTTTCCAAATACTGTCAAAAGCCATAATATTAACTATAATTGTGCATAAATATCCTTTAAGTTATCCCCCAACAAATCTTCTTCACGTGCATGTAGCAAAATAACTTCATTCCTATAACCTCCCAATGATAGCCAGCCCTTCCATAGTAATGGGATTTATCCCATTATTTGATGTTATGCTATGTTCATTTCAAATGTATAGAAAGCTACTGCATCACTTAAGACTCCATTGACCATTTGTGCAGCTTTATGTTGGGCTTTTTTTTAGCATAATGGTAAACAAAAGAACGGTATATGTTGCCCACAGAAATGTATGTTAAGTCAAGTAGACTCTGTACTATCAACCTCCATTTACATAATCTTACCTCTACTTTACTGTTACAGCAATTGTGCAGAATGTCTAGGTATGACTACAAAGTCTAATAGGCACCAACATTAGACCAACTAAACACAGTAATTAGCACTAAGTAACCCCCTTTCCTCTGCAATACACATCTGTCCAAAGACACTTGTTATGAAGGATGTGGCTGTTGCTAGGGTGGGAGGGCAAAAATCAACATCTTAACTGGAGAAAAATGTATTTCAATGCATTCAAGAACTATAAAGAGATCAGTGGGTATCAGGCTTCAATTGGCCTTTAAATTCGTGAAGTGATGTACATTTGAATTAATGGTTTTGTGTCTTCTAGGAAGAGTTGCGTCCACAATTTGAAACAAAATATTCTAAATTGGAACGGGTGAATCCAATAACTGGCAAACCAGAGCCTTTCCAGCCATTCAGTGACAAACTCAGCCGACTCATGGTGTCTGTTTCAGGAATATTCTTCATGGTAATGATTCATATCTTCCAGTCAACTATATTTACATCATGTTGGCTTTTTAGGTTCTTCTCCTGAAAATGCCAGCCCACTGCAAGTGAAGCCTGTTTAAAAAGCAAAATGTGTCATTTATTAGAATTTTTTAGAATTATTTAGAAAGTATGGAGTCAGCGAAGAGGGCAAGGGTGTACAAAGGGACTTGGATGTGATTTTTGTTTTAACAGATCAGGGCCTGTAAGTTCAAGATAACCTTACTTTAGTACAATGCATAACCAAAACAGCAATATACAATGTATGTAGTGCCAGAGTACCATATGTTAGTCGGTTCTGCTTAGCTGCTTTGTTCAAAGGTAACCAGCCCCACAATGGATGAATTACATATATTTTAGAAAACAAAAAACTCAGATGTTCATTTAGAAACTTTAATAAGCCAAGAGAACGTTTAAATAAAATAGATGGTAACTACACAAGTTTATAATTTTGTCACAACACAATAATCAATAGCCATCTCCATCCCATGGCCTCTAAGAATTTAGTTAACTAACGGTCTTCAGTATTGCTTTAGTTTTAAAAAGTTTTTGATGATAAATATTTACATGTCTAAAACAATGAAAGCTGACAGATCAGCAGATGACACATTTTTGCAGGACAGACCTTATTTGAGATCCCTAGAAGTTGTAGGACACAGATTTCAATTCCTTAAAGTCCAGCTCCTTCAATTTACTCATATTAAGCAGAGTAAGGAAGGATTAGAACCACTGTCACATTTGAATTCTTGTCCTTGTCCCCGTTGGAGAGATTTCCCCTCATGTCCTGGTCACCTGGACAAGAAATTATGAAAAACCTTATCAAGGAGGACCCCAACAGGTTATTATCTATCCCTATTCTACTAAAATGTTTTTGTCTACAACCACATTAAAGAGATGAATTCTCGCTTTCTGTCCCCAGGACACCAAGATAATACATAGAAAGTTAAAAGATATCCCCCCAATAGGTACATAGACAGCAATAAAACCATGACAGAGGTCCTTGCCCAATGCTTTTTTCAGGAGGAATGCCAAAAACTAGTTTCAAACCATTTATAAGTGTGAAAAAAGAACAAAGTCAACAGAATGTGCAGTTTCAGGTGATTAACACTTACTGTGCTGTCTTCCATTGTATTTTCATATATTTTATTGAATGTGTTTAAATTTAGATATCCCTGGTGTTGACAGCAGTCTTTGCTGTGGTTGTGTACCGGCTAGTTGCCACGGAGCAGTTTGCATCATTCAACTGGGATTTTATCAAGAAGTACTGGCAGTTTGCGACATCTGGCACTGGTGTCTGCATAAACTTCATGATCATAATGTCCCTTAATGTTGTAAGTTTCTGTCCCTGTTTTTTAACTAAAGCTAATTTTTGCAATAATGAATACTATTTTCAGCACTTATTGGCTATGGTTGCTATATATATATATATGTATATCTATAGATATACATATATACTGTATCTATATCTATAGATATAGATATATCTATAGATATAGATATATCTATACATATAGATATATATATATATATATATACACAGACCTGAGGCATCCGAGATTCCCATATCTTCAACTGTCCCTTACCTCATACAGCAGAGGTGCATTATTGAAGCAAGGAGCCTGGCAGATGGTCATGTGACCACCCGCCAGGCTTCCTGATTGGATGGGAAGCCGCAGCCATGTTCCCTCGGAGCTTCCCAGGCACCGACCTCACATGGCTGTTATGTGAGGAATGTAAGTGGCAAGCGATCTGTATGAATGAGCCGGTCACAGAGAGATCTTTGTGATCTCTCCACCGGCTAAGTGACTAAAAACACAGCATCTGCTGTTGCGGCTTTGGTGTTGCACTCTGGGTGATTTGGGTGTGCCCAGGCACACCCTGTGTGCATGCCTATGTTCAAGGACCAGTCCAGGAGACAGCAGGTTTTATTTTAGGAGTCAGCTCCATTGACAACAACTAGAAAGAACCTGAATGTTTGGTGCCAGCTGTCAGTTTTAAGGAGCATTGGCTCTTTGGTTCCTGAGGTTTGTGTAGCCCTGGGCTACAGGGAGAGTAAGTATTATGGTTAGGGTTACAGGGAGTGTTAGTGTCAAGGTGAGGGTTCCAGGGAGAGTCAATGTTAGGGCATGGGTTACTGAGAGAGTTAGTGCTAGGGTTGTAGGGAGGGTAAGTGTGAAAGGAATCTTTTGATTACGGTTCCAGAGAGGGTTAGTGTTAGAGTGGCAGGGAGGGTTAATGTGAAAGGTGTCTTAAAGAAAAACTCCAGGAATGCACAAAATTAACCTTTGCCCCCACATGGCAAGGGTTAAGTGCTTGTTTTGGTCTAGGGTCTAAAGTAAAAAATATATACTCACCTGATCCTTGGTCCCGCTGCAGTGACCACTGACCTTTTTCCTTCCTAGGCTCCAGCTGTAGAATGCCTCTCGGCATCGTCATGTCCAATGCAAGTGAATGGATGTGATGACTTCACAGGTCCTGAAACCACTGGAGCCCAGTGGAGAGGAGGCTGCATTGGCCAATCTGGCAGCCACACAGGACCGAGGTTCGATTAAGTTTACCCTAGACCACAATGTGCACCGTGTGTGCAGTGTCAAGATAGCCCCACTGCAAGGGTTAATTTTTTACATGTCTGGGGTTCTTCTTTAAGGTTACGGTTACAGGGAGTGTTAGTGTTAGGTTTCCATCCAGGGTTGGTGTTATAAAGAAGGTGTCATGATCCGGACTCACAGATGTGATCTGGAGTCTAGAATGTGGACCCTTGCTACACTTGCAGGGGCACCTAGATCAAAGGGTGCAAGCAGTTTAAGCTGACAACTCCCTGAGCTCAGAGAGGTCATGTTGCCTAAAGAAAATGTATCTGACATATTGGAATGGTAAGTGTTTGAGTATTATATATTTATTGACTGTTTGTGTTTCTTTTACAGATATATGAGAAAGTAGCATATCTTTTAACAAACTTAGGTAAGCTCACTATCAAGATCAATTATACAAAGCTACAATGGTTGTATAATGGATTGATACACATTTGTTAAGAAAATGGTAATGGACCAGCTCAAGTGGAATTGCAAGTTAAACATTTTAGGAAAAAGAGTTAGGAAATCTTTGACCTTTGTATGGTTGTTTCTTACAGAGACTACAGATTCAGTTGTTCTTATTTAATTGTCACATATGTCTGGAAGACTCAACACAGAATCATATCCTTCATGTGAGGAAATATACCCTCATGTACAAACAGTATATAAAAACAAACAGTATACATAAACAAGGTTTTGATGACATAGCACACACTTATTGTACGTTAAAGTTAACTTTTCTGTCCATTGGAGCATCTACATATCTGTTGTACTTTTCTTGAGTGTCCTGAACTTACAAATATGATATGCTAATACTAACTTGGTAATGGAAAGTCAATGGCATGTTCACACTCTGCCTATGAAGCAGAAAAAGTGTGAGGGACAGAGCTGCTATTGACAATCCTTTATCAAGTCTATATTTGCATATCAGAGAGCAGACCTATGGTGCTCAAGAAAAGGTTAAAAATATGTGCCAAAGAGTAAAAAACTTTAATGGGAATAAGTTTGATAATGTAAGATTATGTTTTAAAAACCTTGTTTTCTTATACCTTGCAATTATATATGTGTATGGGTGCAGCCATAGTTGGTTAAAAGCAGGTTTTGTTTTCTGGATGCGTCCTTCTGATCCTTTTATCTAATAAGGGGTCTATGCACTAAGCTGCCGTAGGCAGACGAGTGAATGACCGACCTGAAGTGAAGTGAGCCGAACACTGTTCGGCTATTCACTTCAGGCTGGTACGGCTGATTTCAGCCGTACATCAGCTGAAATCAGCCGTACATTGGCTGAAATCTGCTGTACATCGGCTTGCTTCGCGTGGCGTGGCGTGGAATTCAGGCATTCGGATGTCCACATTCTCAAAATGTTGTCCGAATTGGCATTTGGGATGAGATGAAATTTACAAGTCTGAATCTTAGAAAATGTGCTATTATGCCTAGCTGGTATGTTGAGCTTATATTGGTATGCTGCATATAAAGATTTCTAAAGTTGATTGTCTGTGGCTGTAACAATGGAATGTGCAGTGATGTTGTGATTTATTTCTAGAGCATCCAAGAACGGACTCAGAATGGGAAGACAGTTTTGCTCTGAAAATGTTCCTGTTCCAGTTTGTCAATTTGAACAGCTCAATATTTTATATTGCCTTCTTCCTTGGCAGGTGAGAATCACAATTAACTCCAAATGTACAGTGGAGTCGTTATATACTGTAATACACTCATCAGACTCCTTTAACTTTCCTTCATCCTGTTCTCACCATATGTGGAATGGCTGAAACACTAGAAGACCTGCATAGCACTATGCATGTCTGATAGCCTTGTTGTGTGTTTTTTTGTATTTTCACCTGTCATTTCCTTGTATGTACCTTCAACACTGTGTGGAATATATAATTTGTATCACTTGTTACACCTGAATAAATAGAAGCCGATTTACAAAAGAAGTAGAGAAGGTTTACTTAACTTAGTGAAATAAATTTAGCTATGTTCACATTAAGGGCCCATTCACACCAATGCCATGTGTTAATCACATGGTTCCATACATGGTACGTGCAATGCACCTACTGTGTGTTACAGTGTGGCTGGGGTGTTGCATTGCTATTTATTTGAATGGCACCTCAAATACACTACCTGGCTGCAATGTGCTTGACCACACAGCAATGTGCAGTACCGCAATACCATGCTTTTGAGCTTAAAGAAAATAGTGCACGCACTACTTTTTTCAACCATACCACAACAGTATTGCGATCACGTATGGAACCATGCGAATAACACGCAGGATTGGTGTGAATGGGCCTTAGAGCCTTTAAATTATACATTGCAGCTTTCCAGTTCTTAGATATGGTGGCTGCTATTGTTTTAGGTTTTTTCCCTTTATTTTCACCTGGTAATCACATGGTTTGCCTGAGGAAAGGGATCTTGCGTGACCTCGAAACGTTGCATTTGTGTGATATGTTGCACATACTGTCAATAAAGGGCGTTATCTTCACCTGATTTGGAGAGCCGGTGTCCCATAATTATATGTATGTGACGGCGCCATCCATTGATCACCGCTGCACCCACCAGCTGATTATGAAAAAATAGGAGTGCAATGGGTTCATGGACTTTTGCTAGACACCCAGCCTGGGGACGCCTCTGATAATGAAATCTGCCAGCACAGTACAGACAGGGCTAACAATACTTAGGGAGAAGCTAGGTAGAATTTTTAAGCAAGTAAAAAGCCCATAAAAATTAAAGTAGCAATTTATTTTAGGTTTTGCATTGTGAATGGGTACATATAACAAATATAAGGTTGGTGTTACCCCAATTTGGCTGCAAAAGTGGAAATACACTTTAAGTTGTAAAGCTTCAAAAGAATGACAAGCATGCAGTGAAAACTTTTGGGAGTGTCCTCGCAAAAAAATAAATAAAATACTGGGGTCTATTCACTAAGCTGCCGGGGGCAGCCGAGTGAATGACCGATCTGAAGTGAAGTGAGCCGAACACTGTTCGGCTATTCACTTCAGGCTGGTACGGCTGATTTCAGCCATACATCGACTGAAATCAGCCGTACATCAGCTTGCTTCGCGTGGCTTCGGGTCGGAGGCAGCTTCGTGAATAGACCCCACTGTTTGCTTAGTTGATAGAATCTCTCATTAATGACAGAATGGCCCACTGACTTTCATTTGTTTAAGTCTGGTATTGACCTACTTACCCTGCTGGGACGTAGAAGAGAAATGCTAATATATTCAACTAGATTTCACCTGTGTAGAGATAGATTTTACATGTGAAAAGAAAGATAAATGGCTTATTTGAATACTACAAAACCAGCGTTCAATGTACTGTATGTTGTTTTCTGTGTCTGACCTGTTACTGCCCTGCGGGCCAAACATGAGACTGGGATTTCCCAGTAAGTATAAAAACCTGTCTAGTTGTGGAAGAATGTTCAAACACAGGCTACCTGAATAATCAGAATGTCTTCTAGTGCTTTGTCAGAATGAAGGGAATGTGTTCAATGTAAACTAATTTGCAGTGTCAGCCTCTTGCAAGTGGTATGAGTACATCTTCTGAGTTTGAAGTGTTGCATTTGTAGATTTTTGGAGCATCACATTTTTTTTACGCCTTTTTAAAAAAAAAATTTTTGATTGATTTTTAGATTAAGACAAAATTGATTATTCCACTATTGCAGTTTTCATAGTGACCCCCAATTCTGTGTCAGACAAAAGCTATCAAGAAAGCAAATAACTAACCTGAAATAAGTATTCTATGTTTATGAGTGACTTGATCTATGGGTGAAGGAAGTGATCATCCATCAGTGGCTCCTGAGCTACACATTACCCTGTCCTATATTTGATGAGTATAAGGGCTCATTCAGATGGGCGTGCATGTCTGTATAGCATGCACGACCCCTAAAATGACACGGTCATGGAAGGGGCGGGTGCTACATCTAACTGTGTGCAGTAGCCTGTTCTCCCCTCGGGGTTAGGAAAGAAAAGGCTGTTGAGTGCAATTAAATGCAGCACCTGTCCCTTCCGGGTTCAGGTCATTTTATGGGTGTGCACACTGTATGGACGTGCACACCCATCTAAATGAGCCCTTAAGCTGATACATGTTATAAATAAATTGTACAGTCTCCCTTAGCTATACCAACCTTACTATCTGATTGTACAATCTCCTGTGTGATATAAGGGGCTAGCCAAAACAATCCATATCCATTCAGGCAATCCCTTGCACTTCATGGTTGTTGGTAGATCTAAATCAGATTGTACAATCAGTTTGTAATGTATACTGTACTGTTAGCTTCAGAAAGAATTACATTGGGGTCTATTCACGAAGCTGCCGAAGGATCTGGCCGTAGCTTCGGCCGAAGCTCCAGAGCGCCCGGGAGAGTTTTTTTTCTTTTTTTTTGTTACAGCAGCAGAGCCGCCGGACAATAGGAAACTATTGGGCGGAGTTAGCTGTCACAATCGTTTTCTATTTCCTTTTTTTTACTTTTTTCACTATTTTTTTGTTCTGCTCGGTACCTCTGAGGGACCGAGCAGAACAGCCGAGCCGAATGCTGCTCAGCGGCATTCGGCTATTCACTCACTGCTGTTCGGCATCTTTAAAAATAGCCTGAACAGCAGTGAGAAGCCTGCCGGAGGTTCGACTCAGCCGATGCAGATGTTGGATTGGCTGAGTCGAACTCCTTCTGCACTTCGGGTCGGCCGAACATGCTGAGCATGTTCGGCCGACCTGAAGCCACGCGAAGCAAGCCGATGTACAGCTGATTTCAGCCGATGTACGGCTGAAATCAGCCGTACCAGCCTGAAGTCACTTCACTTCAGATCTGTCTTTCACTCGGCTGCCTACGGCAGCTTAGTGAATAGACCCCATTGTTTTGCTGGTCTCATTCACCTAGAACAGAAAGTAAAATGTCTGTATTGCTGTTGATGAATTGGTGACCCTGGCTTTTCATGTGCTTGCTTTTATAATGCTGAACTCAGAAGCCCTGTTAGACAGCTATTCACCATTCAACAAATCCCTACTATTTTTGCCCTGGTGAAGATGACTCTTATGGTTTCTCCAGTTGGGCACACCAATTATCAGACTTCTTTTTGCATAAACAGGTTCAAATTGGTAACCATACACATTTTGCATATTTCTTCATAGTGTCATCCAAGTGGGTGTCTTATAGACCTCTGTTTACAAATGGGCGTTATCATGGTCCTGAAACAAATGTGGAATAACTTCATGGAATTAGGATATCCGTAAGTAAAATATATTCAGTTTCCTGATCCTGCCTATTCATTTTTTATGTATACTTTCAAGATGGCTCTGTTCTAAATCATTACCCATCTACTATGAAGGATGTGTCAGTTTTATATTAAAAAAAGAAGGCTTCAGAGGAAGTTTTTGTGAGACAGAAATGATAGAATCCCACCTATTAGGCTTTAGAGCCTGGTCAGGGAGAGTGAGGACGGGTTTCCTGGCCACCACTTTGAGTGAGATGAAGAATCCACAAGTAGTTAGACATGTGCGATTCGTTTCATTCCGAATCAAAATTCACACAAATTTTCCAGAATTCAGACATTTAGACATTCCGAATCCCAATGCATCAGATGAATCCCAATGTGTCCGAATCTGAATTTCTGTTTCCAAATTTCAGATTCCATCTGAATTTCATTCAAAAACTAAATTGAATCAGACATGTGACTTTTGTGGCCAATCAGATGTGTTTTCCGGTTTAATGCACCCGAATGGGTCTGAACACGAATTTACGGCAACATGGGAGCCATATATACAGTATATACCTATAATCCTAAAGCTGAGGCTCCTAGACCCAAATGGCATTTCTGAATTGCATTTGGAAGCTCCCGAATGCCATTCGAGTCTGGGAGTCTCAGCTTTAGTAATATACAGTATGTATATGGCTCACAGACCCGAATGGTATTCGGGAGCTCACGAATGCAATTTGGAAGTTCGGATCCTGAATATCATTCGGGTCTGGGAGCCATATACATATATTACTAATATTACTATATATTACATATATTACAGCTCTGGAAGCTGAGGCTTCCAGACCCGAATGGCATTCGGGTGCTCCCAAATGCAATTCAGATATTTGGATCCCGAATGCCATTCGGGTCTAGCAGATTAAGCTTTAGTATTAATATCTGTATGTAGTTTTCTGTGGTATTTGCAACAAATATTTGTAAAAACTAACTAATATTCCAAAACTCATAAAAGTTTGGATTTCGTCCGAATCCAAAACTCTAACCGAATTGAATTTTGGATCCGAATTTCCGAAATAACGAAATATCCGAACCAAATTTTTCTGCAGCTTACATGCTTACAAGTAGTTTAAAAAACAGGAAGTTCCCTTTCAAGGTGAGTCTCTAACAAAAGATCTGGCCAGAGAGTTTGGATTGTGTTCTATGTTAAGGTATGCCTCTGAATGTGAAGAGCATTAGTTGCCCCACTGCTTGTGACAGAAAAATCAAATTGGGTCAAAAAAGTCCTAAACTTAACAATGTTGTGTCAACTGACCTTTCTGTACCTCCCTGTTAATGCTAAACCCTCACACAGATATGTCTTGCCTTGCCTTATCCTTGAAGACAGATGTCAGAGACAACGGTCCAAAAAGCCCTTAATGAAACATTTGGACTAACAAAACATGAAGATGGTTGTCACTGTACAACGTGTTCATGTTTTAAACTACATCATAGGTGAAGGCAGGATAATTCTTAGGTGGATAGATTGGGTATTGGAAAACTGCACAGTGGCCTCCCAGATAGCAAGCAATCGAGCTGCAAGTTTGAAAATGACTTGCTAAACTATTGCAGACTTGCCAAGCTTCACAATTTTGATGCACAATTATAGAAAGTCTGCATTGCAAGTCTCCAGTTCAATGTGCATTGCAAAAGTGATGTACACTTGCAGATCTCTTGCTAAGACCTGCAGGACTCTTGCTGTAGACTTGCCAAGCAAATTTGCTGCAAATTCAAAAAGTGTCAACTAGAACTTGTGCTGCAAGTGTTCTGCAAGTCTACAACTTGCCAGGAATGTGTGCAGCAAGTTAGAAAGAATTACAATTTAACACTGCTACAAGTTTGTTGCAAGTTATCCTTGCTATCTCGGCTTCCACAGCCAGTAAGAGTCTACTAATTATTTCTTTATGAAGAAGACTTTAGTTGGTAAATGTTCAGCGCAGCATTATATACGATTCCAATTTAACCAAATATACATTTTTATAATATATTTTCTATGACATATCATTTGTAACAGATTACTACAGAACTGGTGGTCACGAAGGAAAATAAGGAAAGGTGGACATGCAGTGGAACACAAAATAACTTTACCTCAGTGGGAAAAAGACTGGAACCTGCAGCCAATGAATGCTCATGGGCTTATGGAGGAGTACCTAGAAATGGGTATGTTTAATGGGAATAAACACACATCCCAGCACATATAGATAATCAACTTAAAGTGTAAACCCTAGCAATAAACTTCTCGCATTTTGTCTATTGAAAGGATGTTGTTCAATACTGAAAGTGCAAAAAATGTACCTGGTGATCCTGCTAGAAATCCACAGCTGTCTTATGGACTGTGCACTCTTCAGTGCCACCTAAGTAGTGTTACCAGGAAGTATGTTAGGACTACATAACACCTCCCCCATGTTACAGATATAAAGAAAAAAGAGGTGTTCTATAATCCCTAAAACACTCCCTGTCCTTGGGTGGCAATGCTGATCCTTCATATATACATATACATTGTGGTGAGTGAGCATTTTCACTATAGATAGATCAGGAAGTGTGTTTTGGCACGATTACCAGATGAAAATAAAGGAAGGAAAGAAAACTGCTGCAGCCACCACATCTTAGAACTAGTGAGCTGCAATGTATTACATTTTAGTTCTTGGGTTTAGATAGACTTTATGAGGTATATTTATAAACAATTCTCAGAGCCATTCATCCACAAAATGCTGTGAACGTACATTATGTGTGAATGGAGGCAAAACAAACATCCTAAGTATATTTGGCATCACCCAAAAACTGAAATAGCACTTTTGCTAAGGTAAGGTAGCTTTACCTTATAAACCTGGGTTAAGTTTTTCAGCCAAGCCAAAAAAAAAGTTGTGATTTGCCACAATAAATATAATAATGACTTGCTATTCTAATCTGATATCTAATGTTCCAATATTCAGTCGTTCAGTTTGGATTCACCACCATCTTTGTTGCGGCTTTCCCACTGGCTCCGCTCCTGGCACTGCTAAACAACATTATTGAAATCAGACTGGATGCTTATAAGTTTGTCACCCAGTGGAGAAGACCAATGCCAGCACGAGCCACTGATATAGGCAAGTATAACCTAATGATAGAATTCCGCCATGCAAGAATACAATATACAGTAAACTCTGTTATCCGGTATTCAACTAACTAGAACTCTTATCTAACCAGAAAAAAAACCACTGTGTACTAACTGTTCTGCTGATCTGAGGCATGTATTATCTTGGAAGCGATTGTGTGCCTATTTGTCTTAATTTGTTTGAAGTGTGTCTATTTGCCTTAATTTGTTTTTGATTGCTGCATTTAAATATTAATATGAAGTCAATACATAGTTTATATTATAATATGGTATAGTATGGGGTAGGGCATAGGTTAGACCTATTGTTAATAGTAACTCTCAAGCAACCAGAAACTACATTTATCCAGAATCTACCAATCCCTGTGGATGCTGGATAACGGGGAGTTTACTGTAATATTGTTATATATACAGGTGAAACTCAAATAATTAGAATATCGTGCAAAAGTAATTGCAGTAAGTGCTGCAAAAGGGGCCCAAACCAAGTACTGAGTACACATGCATGCTTGTACTTTTCAGAGGTCCGATATTGTTCTATGTACAATCCTTGTTTTATTGATTGCATGTAATATTCTACTTTTTTGAGATTGTGGATTTGGGGTTTTTGGGGTTTTCATGAGCTGTAAGCCATAATCATCACAATTATGACAAATCACGGCTTGAACTATCTTGCTTTGCAATTCATCTTAGTCCAATTACATCAGTGCATCCCGTCAAGCTGCAAGCAGGGAATTATCTACCTGGCACAGAAGGAGCTTTGTTTTTCATTTTTGAGAAGTTCCTCTCGAGTTCGGAGGATTTGGATTTTGGGGTCGGTCCGAACATGAGCTCATCCCTAACAATTAAAATGAATGGTGTTTGATTTCTTAAAGTGGATGAGTTGTTTTAAAGCATGAGCTCCAGGCAAGCAGCTAAATACACCACTGCAATGCATTTGTATTTCAAATGTTGTATCTTTTAATTGGATCCAGCCAGTCCTTGGATTTACACAGATCATCCAGATATCACAGCCAAGTTGATGACCTCCGATTTCTCTACTGCAATTAAGCAATAGAGATAGGTCACCACTCCCAGCTTTTGATTGGACAATGAAAAAGAAGCAGGCTGATTAGGTAATCTTCTCTATTCTGCTGTTTCCATGTTCCTTGACAGCATATGTGCATGCAGCAGAGCCTGTATGGCCCAGGCTGCTGTCCTCCTCATTGTCTGAGGTCTACTGTACAGAGTATTGCAAGAGGCTGATATCAAAACAGTTTCTGATATTAGCATTAGTTTCACATAAAGTGTATGTAAGGACAACACTTTTTTTTTTTATATTCGGATACAGCATGGAAGATTTAAAAACCCTGTCAAGTTATTTTTTATTTCTTTTTGGTCTATGCCCCTTCGGGGAGATTTTCCGCCACTTCCTGTCCTGCATGCACAAAATGGTGGGGGATTTCTCCAAATAGAACAGAATTTCCCTCTAAGTGAGTTGTCATAGGAACAGGTGCCAGTGTTGGAGGATTATGCTTTACCACTTGCTCTGATGACAAGTTAAACTTTTTGGAATATTCCCAATTTCTGTCTTGGTGACAATGGCCACCAGCACAAAGAGATGGATGATCTCCCCAACAGTAATCCAGATGGGAATAAAAACTTAACAAAGAATCTAATCCTTCCCCACTCAATCCAAAACTAAGAAAACATGTTTTCCCCCACATACACATACTCATTTAAAGCTGAACTCCAGGATAAGAAAATATTGCCTAAAAACAAGAGCCATGTGTATTCTTACTGGAATCTTGGTGAGCTTTGTGTAATTTCTCCAGATATGTGCAGTAATCCAGTGTGAAACCTCTGTACAGGAACTTCCTGTAATGAAGACCGGTCACTGCTGCCCACTCTCCTTGTGCAGGGTGACTGGTCTTGCATCTACCCCCTCCTGTATATACAACAAAGAGGAATCTCACCACCTAGGTGCCTGCGGGTGAAGGTCAGGAGCCATCCACGTTTCAGAGAAACAAAATATAAAGGGAAAAAGATACACTCCAATGTCCACTGAATACAAACTTTATTCCTTGATAATTACTAGAGGTGCACCAAAATGAAAATTTTAAAACCGAAACAAAACTGAAAAAAAATTAAACATTTGTATTTTTTACTTTATTTTTAGGGGCTTTGGGGAAGTTTTAGGGGTCTAAACAGACCCCTGATATTTCCCTTTTAAAATAAAAAAAGAGATTGAGAACACAGAGTCCTCAATCTTTTTTTCTGAAGCCCCTGTTATAAATGAACAGGAATGCTCTATGCTGAGTGTTCCTGTTTTATCATAACTTGTAACTTGTGCAAATAGTATGTTTACTATAACCTCAATCATGAATGAACAGGAGGTGATATAGATCATTCCCATTAATTCATAATTGAGGATATAATAAACATACTCTGTCCTCAATTATTTACAAACAGTCAGTGATCTACTTCCTGACAGCTATCAGAAGAGGCTGGGCAGGCGGTGCGGGTAGGAGAGCTGGATCTGACAGCTGACTCCTCCCCGCACCGCCAGCCGGTCTGCTGTGACAGCGCTGGCTGTCTTTGCCCCCACACACCGCTCTCCTCTGATTTGTGACAGGAGGCTGAGCGGTGTGGAAGAGAGACTCCGGCCGCTTACAGCGCTCTCCCGCCTGTGACAGTTTCACTCCTCCCCATTGGGACACAGAGCAGCGCCCAGCGGGAAGGAGAGAAAGCTGGGATGCCCCACTATATCGGCAGAAAAATTGCACTTTCTGCATTTTGCCAAAAGTGCCATTTTGTCCGATATGTTTTGGCGGCCGATATATCGGTGCATCCCAAGAAATTACAGCTTCCAACATGACGAAATTCTCCGACCCAGTTACCGCCCACCATTGATGGGTTTTACCCTTATGGGCTTAATTGTAGGGAGTTACATCATGTTGGAAGCTGTAATTATCATGAAATAAAGTCTGCAGTCGGAAGACATTGGTGCACCTCTTTTTATTTTGAGTTTATTGCAAGTCTGTAGTGGGTGAAGCCTTCCGAGTCCCTTCTATAGCTCTGTTCTCTGCACAGGCTATGTGCAAGGATGTCACTGTTACTCTCACAAGTTAATAACTGGTTCAGCAAATGCATTTAGTGCAGACAAAGTAGATTTACTGTATATCCTTTGTGGCTATTGAGGAATATGTTTAAATGAACGTTTTGTGCCCAAAGTTCAGCTTTATTTTTTTTTTTTTAATGAATACATAATTTTATTAAATGGTGTTTTTATTAAATAGATGCCTGGGGTTTAATCTGAACCTAATGTTCCACTTAATCCTACAATCATTCTGTGATTAAAATGTTTCATTCACAAATAGAAACATCACTTAGGTGTGTAACTGCAGCTGATCAGTCAGTGTATACAGTTAAAGTGTTGTATCTCTTTGCAGGCATTTGGTATGGAATTTTGGAAGGAATTGGAGTTATGGCTGTCATCACCAATGCGTTTGTCATTGCTATAACATCCGATTACATCCCCCGTTTTGTTTATGCCTTTAAATACGGACCATGCATAGATCAAGGATACAGACATGAAAAGTAAGATATGTTTCCCAGTAACTACTAGTATAAAGTTTGGTAAAAGGAATAACCATGTCCAAATTTGTTCTTATTTTCCAGATGTCTCCGTGGTTATGTTAATAGCAGTTTATCAGTGTTTGATCTAAGTGAGCTCGGAGACGGACAGACAGGTTACTGCAGGTACTTAGCACTGTTTACAAGAAATGACATGAGGACTTTGCCAGTATAAATTGGGTTTATTGTCTGTCCACTAAAAAAGATGTAGCTGTGCAGTGTTGTAATCCTGTCCTGTAAAGTTAGACAAGTGCTTATGCTTTCAGCTTATGCTATGTTGTGCTTAAAGTATACGTACAGTCAAAATAAAAAAAACACTTACACAGTACATCTCTGCAATACATACATATGTCCATTTGTTATCACTTTAAAGAATCTGTAACTACAGAAAAATATGTATTAATCAGCCAGAAATGCACTCAGCTTCTACTTCTCTGTTATGGCTGACAACACACATTTTTGTGGACTGCGGGGTGTCAGCCCTGCCCATTTCCAGTGCTGTACATCCCTTTTCTCTTTTTATGTTTTTATAAAGGAAGTTATTATTAAAGGAGCTGTATAGAGCACAAGTGATTGTTATCTAACAGTCTTCAGTATTGACAGTGTATTATACCTCCTGTACATTACCGGAAGTTGTTAGACGTGTAGGTGAGGAGTGGGTCTGGTTCGTAGTACTGTACCTCCTGTACATTACCGGACGTTGTTAGACGTGTAGATGATGAGTGGGTCTGGTTCGTAGTACTGTAACTCCTGTACATTACAGGAAGATGTTAGTCTTGCAGATGAGGAGTGCCTGCCTCTTCTTCCGGGTCTGGCACTGCACATTACAGGAAGTTGTACAAACATCTGTCCAAGTTGCATTTAAAGTAGAACTCCCTACAAATTTTATTTTTTTATTTTTTGGTTAGTATGGTGTGGGGTTAGAGCCACTGTGAGGACAGCAAAACAAACGTCACAGGGGGTTAACGCTTCCCTATGCTATCCATAACTAAAACAAAATTATTTGGCTTGGGTTACACTTAAAAAATGTACCTGTTCCATCTTACGTACAAATTCAACTTAGGAACAAACCTACAGACCCTATCTTGTTTGTAACCCGGGGACTGTCTATATATGTA
>NW_017306992.1:882958-915451 GCF_000935625.1 Nanorana parkeri
TATTTATATAGTATATACATATTTTTATTTATATATTTATATAGTTCTGTATATATTTCCTAAGCTCCTCAGCCTCATCTAGTGGCCATAATGTATTATTATAACACACTACATTCAAATTGGAAAAAAAAAGTATTTTAAGAAAATTTTTGGGGGGCATTTTTCACCATAAATGAACATCCAGAGACCATTATTTTCATATAATTGTGTGGTAGTTCAACAGTACACATGCATGGTATAGTATCATTAGATGTAAATATAAGCTATGGGCATGACTGTAGTTATACTGGAGGCTATGACTAAGAAGCTCAGTTTACTAGTATAATTTTTTCCAAACACAAGAGTGGATCTATATGTGGTAATAGAATCTGAGATGTCAGTTGAAAAGTATTTAGTTCAGAGATATATTTAGTATTAAAAGAACGCAATTGGATGATCACGGTCAGTTGCCTTGTTTCTAGCTATCAGTTTCATTATACCTGATTTGCTGTTAAAGCCCAATTGAAACCTTAATATGTATTACCATAATATAGTCAGGCTGCATGTACAGTATTTAATATGCTCTTCTTTCTATATTTTTGTAGTTATTAAGTGCTGTAGCCAGACCACTGCTCTCACACATAATGCAGCTTCCCTCCTGGGTCTCCAGCAGGCTGACATGCCCCAGACACAGAGGGTTGTTAATTGGAGCACTGTGCAGGAGGTATGTTGGACTGTTGGAAACGCGGGAATATCTGTGCAAGCAGTGGTCTGGCTCTCTAGCAGCTGATAGAAGAGAGTATTTTAACCCTTGCTGCAGCAGTTAGTGATTATAAAACACAGAAATAGGTGCTTACTTATTACTCTATATGTAGCCCTGCTGCATTACCCTTATAAATACTGGGTCTTCAGTTGGGCTTGAATCCAATGTTGTTGTCTTCTGAATATTATAGCATATCAGTATATCCTGTTTATGTTACTATGACCATTATCCTGATACATTTGTTTTATGACACAAAGTTGATATTTTTCTAGATACCGGGATTATCGAGCACCTCCTTGGAGCTCCTCCCCCTATGAGTTCACCCTGCAGTTCTGGCATGTACTGGCTGCACGGTTAGCCTTTATTATAGTATTTGAGGTACGTATTATTCTACTTCCACAAACAAATTAATTCATATGTTCTATAGAAATATGCTATATAATAATGCATAATGAAATCAGAGGGGCCTAGTTTGGCATCCTCACTCCGGGCACTGAAGGACCTTTTTCCATAAGCGGCTATGTACTGCACTTTATTGCCTTCACTGTTTTATTGAGTATCAGATGCACCATTTTACCCAGTGCAATATGATTTTCCAAGCCTGCACACCTCTTACTTGGACATGTACCTATACATACTAGGTGTTTAATGGTGTATTGATATTTAGAGTACAGTGTTCCTTGCTGGACTTTTCTCTTCCTTCTCCACCCGCAAAAATAATAACTGGGCTCCCTAGCAGCCAGTCTCAGTGCTTTTCAATAGATCTCCCTTCACCTACCTTTCAAGCATTGCCATAGTACAGCCTTATTTTGGTCCTGTTGGCATTGTCAGAGATCGCATAATGAGAGGCCTCGGCTGTTGAGTGAGGACGTGACTGAGAAATTCACTATTTACTAAAGGGATTCTCTGAGACAGAGGATAATTAGGTTTAGGGGACATTATTATTATTTTATATATCACTAAACAAGTAAGATATAGCAGTTTTATTCAGAATACTGTAGTATGAGCTATATACTGTATGATTTCAGTGGATTTAAATACAAATACACACATATACAATTATTGGTTGTATCACCTGTATAAATAAAGATTGTACAATAATGGGCTTTTTCATTACACACATTGATGCATCATACATCAGTATTAGCCCTTCTGGCCCTGTGTGAACAAAGCAGCCAAGGAGGGTCAGTCCTATGTCTAATTCTGGCCTATTCTGCTTGTGCTAATGAGCTCTGTAGGCAGACGTTTTCAGCAACACAGGTAAACATAGCCTGTAAAACATGTTAAAATGAGCCAAGTCCCCCACATGTTTTTGGGAAATGGAAATATTAACATTCAGTATTTCATTTATATTTAATAATATACACTGATCAGCCATAACATTTTAACCACCTGCCTAATATTGAGTAGGTCTCTGTTTTGCTGCCAAAACAGCCCTGACTTGTATAGGCATGGACTCCACTAGACCTCTAAAGGTATGCTGTTGTTTCTGGCACTAAGCCATCAGTGACAGTTCCTTTAAGTCCTCTAAATTGTGAGGTGGGGCTTCCTTTGCTCCCCAAGTGCATCAATGAGCCTTAGCTGCCCATGACCCTGTCAGCAGTTCATCAGTTTTCCTTTCTCTGACCACTTTTGGTAGGTCCTGACCACTGCACACAGGGAATATCCCACAACAGCTGCAGTTTGGAGTTGCTCTGACCCAGTTGTCTAGCCATCACAATTTGGTCCTTGTCAAAGTTGATCAAATCCTTACACTTGCCCATTTTTTTCTGTTTCCAACACATCAACTTCAGGGACAAAATGTTCACTTGGTGCGTAATATATCCCACCCACTTCCAGGTGCCATTGTAATGAGATCATTGTATTCACTACACCTTTCAGTGATGATACTGTTATGGTTGCCAAATGTAAATGATGAAGAAAGAAAATATATGAAAAACCACCATACCTTACCTGTATTGATATTTATTTGTATTTCTCCTTTTCTAGCACCTTGTGTTTGGAATTAAGTCCTTCATTGCTTACCTCATCCCCGATATGCCCAAAGATCTCTGCGACCGAATGAGACGGGAAAAATATCTAGTGCAGGAGATGATGTATGAAGCCGAGCTGGAGCACTTGCAACGGGAAAGGAAAAGGAATGGAAAACACTTAAACCATGAATGGCCTTAAAGGAAGCAAAATGGCAGCTTGAGATGAAAAGAGTACAACCCCTAAACATGTACATAATATTATATACATATGTATACACTACAAACAGGAGCATATATGTATATAATATGTGGAACACCTTTTTGGAAACTGGAACATCTGCAGCGTCACTAAGGATAGAGTGACGATCAGTATTATGTGGATTGGAACATCTCCAGAGTCATGTGACCTCTGTCAGGTGCTGGCAGCTGGAAGTGAGGTCTGTGATGCGGAGAGAAGTTGCTGTTTGCTAAGTACAGTAAATACTTATTTCTGTACCATTCTCTAATGCAAACTTCAAAGAGATGTCTAATATACTTCTGGCTGCTGCACCTCCCATAATGCTCAGCAAAGAAGCTGGCCAAGAGGATCATCAGTAAGCATAAAGGTAGTTCTACTTTCGTAATTCATTCAGAACAAGGTAAAAAATGAAATGTGCACTGGACTGGAAAAAAAAACGGAAGGTGAGTGAAATTCACTTCACCTTTTTTTTTTTTTATTCAACACAAATGACTAAGTAATACCTAACAATGCAACTTAAAGAGAACCATTTCTATTCAAACGGCTTGACATCTCAGCACATATGCTTTGGATCTTGCAAATGAAAGGTTTTTTCATTGCTTTTGTGATCCAATGTAAAGGATTGCATGATAAGACTGGGAAAGCTCCAGTACGGATCGTAATGACACTTTTCCAAAGACAGCGTTTATACAAAAGCACTACTTGGACAATGCAGAAAGCTTGGAGATTGTGCAATGAGCAAAGCATTCCTGCAAGGCAGCATCAACGAAGCTCCAGCATACGCCAACTAACTCAACATCGCTCACAAAAGAATCAGCCATTGGAGACTTGTGTTTTAGTGGTGTGATGCTTCCTGCTTTGTGTACAACTTGCATACAGAAATTAATTCAGGCCATTTGGTTTCAAAAGCTTTTATAGGACAATTTTGTGCAAAACTAATATGACAGTTTTGAGTGGATGCTGGAAGGTTGGATCACTCACCAGCTTTTGCCAGGGACCTTTATTGAAAGTGCTCCCATGTGACTTTTCAGGTGATCCCACCTGCTCTAGCCATTATTAGGAAATATCTGTTGTTGGGCTCACCCTTTAGGGCTTCCTCACACCATACTGATCCATTGCAGTGATGACGCACATTGCATTTAAACAGCCTATTAATTGCAGCGCAGGTACCTACTGTAGTTGTGCGTTGGGGGGGGGGTAATTTTAAACTAATGGCAACGCAATGCATCACAAAATGCATACCGCAATGTAAGGGTGTGAAGACAGCCTAAAAACAAAGTGCACATTTTGTCCCTTTACTCTAACCTCCCCCTCAACTGATGCATATTATCTCAATCTGATGGTCTTGGCCTCTAGTGCTTGTTTACATACAATGCCACAAGTCTCTCTGTCCCGGGCGCGCTGGTGCATAAAAGTTCATAGTACTGTGTCTCAAGGCTGGAGACAAAGGGAGAGGGTGTGAGACAACCCTATAAAGGTGTATGGGGCTCTAATGTGTGCCCTCAGCTGGGATGTACAGAAAAAAACATAAGTGTGCATCTGTAAAGGGGGAGGTTAGGTTAGATTAAGCCAGGGGAAAGGGATCAGTGTATGTTGATTAGAAGTTATCCTGTAAAGGAAAAGTGCACTCCTCCCTCTTTCAATCTATGTCCATGCCATTTATTTAAAGTAATATACAGTACCAAACTTTAATGCAGATGCATTGGCAGGTTTGGGGATTCATCCTTGGAGCCAGTAAATAGGGACACAACCTTTGTCATCCAAAGCAACATCCCCTTCTGCCCTTTTTTTAAAATAATTTTACAGATCCCAACTGCACTTAAATACTGTGATAATAAGCGTATTCCTTAAATCCCATCAAGAAGTTAACTTAATTGCAGAATATTAAGTCAAAACCTTGCTTGCACTGGTGGTATGATGCAAGACTGGAAAGAGACACCTTGTGGCTCTGGGCTGGCTGCATATTAATGATTGCTGCAGAGCTGTGTCACAGTTCACAATACATTACCATGTACATACTTAGTACGGGGAGTCTGCTTAAGATAGGTGCACTAATTATTGTTTTTTCTTTAACTTTTCCCGAAACCAATTTTTTAGCTTTAAGTAACTACTGGGGGTTTAACATTACATAAGCTGGTAGGTTCCTTTGGACTTTTGAAGTGAGACCTGTTTTGTCAGTTTTTCCAGCTGTGTTCTATCTCCATTGCCATTCAAAAGATAAAGGGGTTGCCATTTCCCAAGTTCAAAGCATTATATAAATTAAAATGATTGCAGAACCCAACAAGGATAGTGCTTTCTTAAATGTATCTAAAACCAAACATTCTCTTGCCATCTGTTCAGGGGGGAATTTCCATCCCAGAGACACAACAAGAAGGGATAGAAACTCCAAAGTCCCTTTATAGTTGTCGCCATTATCCGTTTATTACAGATCCAGAACAACAGTAACATTTTCTTTTTCCCTTTGTGCCCCAATGACAATAGTCACAAAGACAAATAGAGAGGGTAAATCTCCAACGCAAACATACAGACAGCAATGAAAACCTGGCAGGGGTTCTAATCAAACTCTATCCATGCAGAAAAAAACTGGCTTTAGATATAGTTTAAGAGTAATTGTGGATCGGCGGACATATCTCCACTAGAATCCCTGATACATTTTTATGGTCATTGCTCATGGGTGGAGCATGGAACTTTGGTGTTGGTCATATCACCTCTAGAATCCCTGAAATACAGTATATGTCATTCAAATTCCTAGTAACCCCCCACATCTGAGATATCATTAATGGTCTCTTGTATATTTATAACCATGAGATACTTTGTGTGAAAGAGGACAAAACACATTGTAACAAATGTGAAATAACTATGCAGTTTAATAGTGTGTTCCCATGTTCCTAACACACAGGGATCCTCTGTGTCATTCAAATGGTTAATCCATTCAGTGTTACAACTTTCCCTCACTGAAAGGATTAATGTGCTTCAATTGCATGAAGATGTCAATCTAGAATTTCTTCTAGTGAAGTGTATATATAGCCAAAACTATGGTGATCTAGTTACCATTGCAGCGGAAGAGAAAGTGTTGAGCAATCACAAGAACAAGAGGAAAGATCCGAGCCCATTGACATTTGCGCACTGAGGCAATGAGCTCTAAAACACATGCATAAATAGGTGTTGCTACAATGCATGACAATGCACCTGCTCTATGCGTGTTGTGGTGTCATTAATTGTGAATGGCTTCTCGATGCATTGCACAATGAAGTGCAATACATGACACACCGTAGTGAGTTCTGGTGTGCTGTATTTTGATAAAAGGGTCATTCATATTTTTTCATCTATTGTGGAACGTTGGCAGCCCATGTGTAATGAATAGACTGCCTTAATGCAACACATGTTAACATGTACAGTCACCTGCTTTAATGCACTTCACTGTATCGCCCACGTGTGAATGGTCCCTGACAAATTCAATGGGGACTCATGTTTCCTTGAAAACTGAAACTTGAAGAGATTTCTTCTCATGTCCTGTTATGTCTCTCAGACAGAAAATACGAGGAAATTCCCCAATGGGACACATGCAGCCAAAAATAAACTTTCTTTAAATGTTATACTAATTCCTAAACAAACAAAACATTTTTTGGCTATACATAAAGTTTACAAATTTTGCAAAGAAAACTGCAAAAATTCCAGCGTTTTACTACAAAACACTGAATACCCTATGAGATACATTTGAAATACTGTTGCATGCTTCAACATACATCTTTGCAGATGTTTTGGGTGTAATGCCAGCTATAAAAATCATTAGTTGAGGTGGTAAGGCCTGCCTCATATTGATGTGTTACAAAATGACAGTAAAATAATTTAAAAAAAAGAAAGTTTTCACATTTTTATAAGAAATACAATAATTACTCCAGTAACAGTTTTAAAATGCAGCTTGGCTGGAGGTAGACTGTGGCAGATCACAATTACTACTATATGTCGCTATCACTTCAAATATATCTATATTCAATTTTTTTTTCAGTTTTGTTTAGAATAGAAAAAGATTGGAACCCCTGTGAGGTTTTACTGCTATCCAAAGCTTCGAAATCTCTCTTCAATAAAGCCCCCAACTGCAGTAAAATGTAACAGGAGTTCTAACCTTTCCTCACTGTACAAAGAATAGTTTTGGGTATATATATACTTTAATTGTAAGCCCTGCAGATATAATGTCTTCACAGGGAAGCTCTATTAAGAGTGACAATAAACAGCATATTTTGTTTACCTATTTGATTCAATGGCCATATGAAAAGCTCAGACAACGATCAAGTTGTTTCAGGCTGCCTGAGGGGATAATAATGACCTCTGGTTATTGTACACAAAAAAAATCAATTTACTCCATCCTCAACAGAACCAAAGCTTCCATCTTTTTACTGAGAAAAGAAAAGGATGTTATTAACTGCCACTGCACTACTTCTACCTGGCCAATTTACAAGACATATTGCTGCAGGCCCAGCATGCTCAAGAATTGAAAGCCTTTTGGAATGGGGGCGACATTTGCCTGTCCTTGGCTACCCCAAGATTGTAACAGAAACTAACTGTAGCCCAATTGAACGTTCAGTTTTAATCAGCTAAATACATTGCATTTGCATCCAAATGAAAGGTGTGCAAGGCCACAAAAGCCACCACACCCTGAGTAGAAAAACCTGCCCCCTGCCTGATTACTGAAGAGAAGGGGCCTTTCTCTCTGGGAAACAGGTGTCTGACTCACTTTCTGCTGTGTCAGATCTATAGCTGGGCAATTGGCAAAGCTTTAGCCCCCTGCCAATTGAAGAGCTGTAGCTCTGACACAGCAGGGGGCAAGTCCAACCTGTGCAAAGAGACAACTGCTTCCACCCAGAGAGCAAGGGTCCTTCTCTTCAGCAAGCTTCCAGGTCAAGTTTTTTTACTTAGGATGTGACTGCTTTCTGAAAAAAAACTATTACTTTGCACAGGTTGTATTTTGATCCATCTTAAAAGTAGTTAAAAGAGAACTATGAGGTAGGTGTTTTTCCCCAAAGCTCAGTATATCGCGAGCTACAGCCGGGACAGATCCTGACAATGCTGTTGAGATCCACCCAGCTGGCTGATTGACAGCTGGCTCTGCCTATCTAGAGGCAGAGCCAGCTGTACCCACCCCCTCCCCTGTCCGCTCCCCCAGTCAGCGCTGAAGGATTGGAGCAGGGAGAGGGGAATCCCTGCGGGGAGCTGTGATTGACAGTCACCGCTCTCCTCAGGGAGATGATCGAGAAGTGAGCGAGCGACGGTACGTGTTCGCTCACTTCCCGATCTATTGAGCCGACGTGTGACAGTTTCATTGTCACATGCCGGCTTGAACTATGAGGATGAGTGATTTTCACTCACCTCATAGTTCTCCTTTTATGTATTAAACTGAAAGTTAATTTGGGCTTTAACTCCTCTCTGCTGGTCTGCAATTTTAGAAGTCTCACTCAAGTCACTTTTAGGATCTGACAGCCTTCACCCTCATTTTACCTTATCTACCCATAAGCATCTACTGGCCCAACATCCAGCCAAGAGAGATGAAGTTGCAGACTGTTGGGCCAACAATAGGGCAGTCTGGTGGATTGGTGGTCCACTACTCCTATGTAATCTTAGTCTTGTTATCCTTAATGGCATCAGCAATTATTAATATAAAAACAAAAATTAAAACATGCAAATACATTTGAAAACTTCTACAACCATTTTCTGCACATGCGAATTATGTGAATGTACTATGTGAATGTACTTAACAGAATTCTAAAATTTTATATGAAAACTGACTTATTATATGCACATGACTTCAGGAAAATTGTTATTTTTATGCTTCAGGGTAGCATGCAACGGTTTTTATATGCAGCATTTTTGATTCCTTGCTTTATGTACAAATCCTAAATGCAGATGGACTCTTGCTGTGCAAACCCTTTACCGCTAACATGAAATATTTATGCAAGCAACTTTTTTAAAACATGTATTATAATGGTGGTAATGTGCACAAATAATTGTTTCATGATTAAATCCTTATTTTGCATTTTGGGACTACGTAAAAGATTATTCCCTTCTGCAGTGAAAATAATCCAGGTGCAACTTGTTGTATTCATAAGTATGTAGCTGTGGTATTGCAGCGTGCACAAGAAACCTATATGGATTTGTGGGCAAGGCAGACTTGACTGTGTAGATGAAACAAATGTTTTGTAACAGCGCCCAGTTTTATAGATTTGGTTAGTTATTTGAAAGACAGAAAAACAGTCAGAAAGGCAGAAACAAGACAAATTGCTTGTCTATGTGAATAGAAAATTGTAACCCATGTCTGTACCCTTAAGGCTTCATGCACGTGGGTGTATGTATTTGCATAGGATCTTGCTGGCAGAATGCTTATCTACATATGAGTTGAGATGCATATGGGCACATGTATGGGCTCTACACTTTGTTGTTTACATATAACATAGTAGTTAAGGTTGAATAAAGACACAGGCCCATCTAGTTCAACGTGTGTGTGTGTGTGTGTGTGTGTGTGTGTGTGTGTGTGTGTGCGCGCGTGTGTGTATACCTGGCTTTAGTAGTTCCCATGTCCTTGTGTATTTAGTGAACCAAGAAACTAATCTACAAATTTGTTGAATTTGTCTATGCAATCTCCTTCAGCCATAAACAATGTGTAGACAGTGATGATGGTGCCATGAATGATTAGACTGAATCATTCACTAGGCAGTGGAGGTGGCTCAGATGCCTTTCTGCTCCTGAGCTGCTCCCACCGCTTAATAAATTACACATTTTCGTCATTCAGGGCATCACCACTGCTGTCTATACATTGTTTATGTTTACAAATCCCTTAGGCCTGGACTCATTAAGCAGTGATGTCCATTTACACAATACACATGCATACATCCACCAAGAAGCAAGTGGAACTCTCTAACAGTGATGCAGAGAGAAATAAATAAAAAATGTTTTTGCATTTCACACTGCTGATCACCAGCAGCAATGTTGCATGTACGCACTCCAACAGCTGCTGCATGTCATTGCTCAGGTTAGGTCTACTGCTAGCGACAATGGTGGGACACAAGAGCATAGTATGACCACTTTACAACACACACAGGGACCATGAGGAACAAAAGTAGCCACCCTCCAGAAGGAAGGACAGTGTCAACACCAATTCAGAGATGATTTGAGGATCTACAGGGGAGGAAGGAAGGTGACTGTAATGTCTTCCTTATATTGTAAAGCGCTGTGCAAACTATTGGCACTATATAAATCCTGTATAATAATAATAATAATAATAATAAAACTGCATGTTGTCAAGATTCCAGATACTCCCTGGTTGAGAAGGCAGCCCCTTGGTTCCTAGCATTGGCGGAGTGGAAACCAGTCCTATTGGTTTGCGCCGGCCTGAATCTTGTCTACATTCCCAGCTTCAGATCAGTTTATGGCAAGTCTAAGAAGTAAATGTAGTGCGACCTGTTAGCCATGGATAGCAGCAGAAAGTGAAATTATTGGCCATACATTTTAGTGGCTAACTAAACATTTTTTTTTTTTATGCAAGATTTTGCCAATACTTAGTTCTGGCATTATGATGCTTTACAAAGAGAACTAAGTATTCTCGAAAGCTTGCACAACAAAATCTGTTCCATCAGCCAATGAAAGTTATTGCTTATATTATCAGTTTCTTGTTGTATCCCTTTTATAAACGTCTGTGTTACCGATAACAACCACAAGGATTCTTTTATTCTGTCTTTCAAGTGAGAATAGGAAAGGTGGTATTTAACTGGTTAATCACAGCTCGGTTTCTCCAATAAGCAAAGTTAGTTGCTAGTATTTTCACTCACCACTAATGACTGTGCACAGCAAAAATTAAATATTGTCTTCCCAAAATAAGCTGCTTTAAAACTTCCTTTACGGGTTTGAAACCATAGAATGTTTTCTTTTCTTCTTTGTAAGACAAGCTTTATATTTCCGACAAATTATTTTTATTACCTATTTTTTACCTTGCAGTTGCAGTATTAAAAGGCTATTTAAAAACATGGATCAAATAGAGTTAATAAGAATCACTTCATTGTGTTCGGTAAAAAAATGCACAAGAATATTTACAACATAGTACATAGTTAGACTGGGTCATTATCCAATAACACGTCTGCAGGTCACTGCCATTACTGCTTCTGCGCACAGATCATTCATTATTTTGGGGTGTTCTGATTCGTTGAAGTGTTTCTGATTAATAATAGGATTTAAAGAGACCTGTCATTGCTTAATTACTTCTGAAAATGATGGTGGCCTGTCTGTGTCTAGGTTTTATACTTCCTGAATTACTGACTTGTAACATGTATGCAGATTCAATCTGAATTCACTAGCTGCATGCTTGCCTTGGCTCCGTAGCTCTAAGAACAGTATTTTATAAAAGGAGGTCAGTGTTGAAGGTCTCCATATTTCTCTCATGACTTGTCCTTTCTGCTTTTAACATGAACACAAGACTGTATAACCAGCCAGATTAAAGTAAGGTTGGTTAAAAGGAACTAAAACGCCCTCCATCACACCAGCTCAAAGCACAATAGAGCCTTCTTAAAATAGAAGGTATTAGCATTTTTAATTTCCATTACAAATTCAAAAGAATAAGAGGTCTGTACCTTATTTTAGGATAGTGAAGCTGTAAAAAAAAAACAATGCTTTTTGTCCCTAGACAAGCTATGTATCCAGAAATGCTGGTTGATAGCATAGATGAAGCCTAATACGTAAAGCCATTTATACCAAACTGCCAACAGCTGTTTCAGTTTTATTTGTCTTCATCATTGCTGTGTCAGAAAATCAAGGCTTCTATGAAGTAAGAATTGGTGACCAAAGAGAAAGTATAATCCAGCAGGTTATGGGAAGGCGGGAACCAAAACGCATTCCACTAAACTAGTGTGAAGCATACTAGTGTCATCTTAACTTAGTACATATCTACACAATAAAATTGTTTTATTCCTCATGTTATGACTGTGAGTAGAGACATGCAAATGATTCCCTTTTCCAAGCCAACTGTGCATATAGAACTACAGGTTTACAGCCTAATGTTATGCAGCCGTTTATTCCAAACTGCATACAGTTATTTTGACTTGTTGGTTATCATCAGTGCAGCATATGAAAACCATGGCTTTGTCCTCCATTGTGGACTAGTGGACGTCTCCAACTTGGAAACCTTGCCGAAACTCAGACCTGAATAAATCAGATCAAAGGCGGTTGTGCTCAGAGCTCCTAAGTCATTTATATGATGATGCTGATTAGACTCAGAAGCGCTTTGTTTGATGGCTTTCCAAGTTACATCAGCCCTAAAAACCTTAACAATTTTGAGCACTGCAGCATCCTTGGAGATAGGTTTAATACATCTTTTACAAGTCTGACAACGAGCATGTCTGGATTGAATAGCAAGGGTATATATGCAAGGCTATGGCCAGTCCACATCATGACACATCATGGCACATCATGGGACAAACCCTTTAAGAACTAGATGCTACCTCCTGCACCTTACAGGTCAGGGTTGTAGGAACTGCCAAGATGATGAGTGTGTGGGGTTTACTATTAAGGCAAAAGTTAGCTTCCAGTGCTTTTTCAGGCATTGGAGAGTGTAGGAAAGGCCCTATTGTTAACCACACACAACAATTAACCATATGGTTTGAGCCAACAGTAACACAAGTTTGCTACTTTATAGAGTTAGGTTTATTTATAAGCCAAAGAGCAATGTGAAAACCATTAACACATAGCACAAATCCAGAATACCACTGTAACCAAATCATCAGGGTTTGTAACCCCAAATCACACTAGCTAATATCGTTTTTTTCAGTTGTATATACATTCCTTTTTGCATTACCTTATTAAAGTGGATCTATAGATCCTTTGACACTTGGTCACATTTTGGCCATTTGATTCAAAACACAATGAAGGGAATTTATCAAAACTGGAGCAGACAAAATCTGGAGCAGATTTGCACCGCAGCCAATCGGCTTCTCTCTCTCTCATTTTCAAATCTTAACTGTACAAACTGAAGCTGATTGGTTGCCATGCACAACTGCTCTAGATTTTCTCTGCTCCAGTTTTGATAATTTCCTCCAAACGAGATCTGCTTTTGGCATTATGCAAGAATCGGATAACCAAGTGCTACTGAATTTTGTAGACTGCAGTGGAGAGGTAAGTATTTCACAGCACATATACACTGTGTAATCTCTACTGTTACTACACAGTGTATATGAGGCTGCAGTTCTTAAAGTGTCAAGGTTACTTGAGCTCCACTCTACATTTGCTCACATGTTTTTAAATATGCCTGGTTTTAAATATGCCTTTCAAAGTGCAAGGTTCACAGATTAAATAAAGTACCCATGTATGATTGCACAGCACAATGAGCAGTATTGTAAAGTATATTCCTTAAACCATTCTGTCACAATAACGTGATACTTTTCATATGTTGTATGCAATGCATCATTAATACTTCTGTAAACTGTGTATGGCATTTTATGGATTGTTTATTTTCAATTATTGATGTTTACATTCTTTATGCATTAAATTATATAATGTAAAGACACTTGCTTAAATTATTTTCTTTCTTGGATACAAAATATTTGCATTATGTATATTTTAAATGGAAAAAAAATATGGATTACTAAATAAATACAACACTGGAAATCTTTTGTGTGTTTTTGGTTTATGTTGGTAAGTAAGTACTATCCTTGTCGCACTCCTTACCGATATGTCCCTTGTAGTGGAGGGTGCTCGCAGTGACCGCGGATGGCGCCGCAAATGTCAGCAATTGTAGAAATGTCACCAGCACACCAATCCTTTTAAGATAGCAAAAGCTTCATTTATTGAAGTTTTTTGTCATATGACCAAACAGGCGCTTTCGGGATCGCACAGGGTCCCTTCATGAGGCTTTAGCATTGAGCATTTGGTTTATGTTGGGTCCCCTGGTTCATGTCATGTTATCTAATGAATGACTAGCTGCATGGTCCTCTTTCCTTTGCAACAGATTCTATTTGAACAAGTTTAAAATTACCTCTAGACAGATAAAAATACAATTATAATTAAGCTACAAACCTTTTTCAATTATTTTTGTTATAAATCCCCCTAAGGTGTTTTAAAAATAACAAAACAGCTTGGGCTGCAATACTCACCTTCAGTCTGAAATTGACTCCCACCGTACCTCTTTTCAGCTACAAGATGTCCTTGGTCTCCCTAGTTAAATGTTGCCCTGAAGGGGGCATCACCACATTGCTCATCATTCACAATGTACTGGTGCAATATACTAGTGATGACATCCACGCTACTCTCTGCCTCAGAACTGCCCAGCACACAGAAGGGGCAAGGAAGAAGAAGATCCTGCAGAATAACGTAACTGGCCTGAAGATATCGGGAACAGTAAGTATAAAAAAAATAGCAGAAAAACATGCTGTAATATAATAATATTACAACGATATGGATTACGGCAGCCTATAGCACCCAGAATACAGTGCAGCATATAGAATACAGTGGACCACAGCATGTAATATACAGCACAGTGTATGGTGTGTGGCAAATCAGAATATGTAATATACAGCACAGTGTATGGAGTGTTGCAGATCACAGAATGTAACGTACACCGCAGTGTATGGACTGTGGCAGATCAGAGTATGTAATGTACAGCGCAGTGTATGAAGTGTGGCAGATCAGAGTATGTAATGTACAGCGCAGTGTATGGAGTGTGGCAGATCAGGGTATGTAATGAACAGTGCAGTGTATGGAGTGTGGCAGATCAGAGTAGGTAATGTACAGCGCAGTGCATGGAGTGTGGAAGATCAGAGTATGTAATGTACACTACAGCGCAGTTTATTGAGTGTGGTAGATCAGGGTATGTAATGAACAGGGCAGTGTATGGAGTAACTAATGTACAGCGCAGTGTATTGAGTGTGGCAAACCAGGGTATGTTATGTACAGTGCAGTGTATGGATCAGGGTATGTAATGTACAGTGCAGTGTATGGAGTGTGGCAGATCAGAGTATGTGATGAACAGTGCAGTGTATGGCGTGTAGCAGATCAGAGTATGTAATGTACAGAACAGTGTATGGAGTGTGGCAGATCAGAGTATAAAATGTACAGTGCAGTGTATGGCGTGTGGCATATCAGGGTATGTAATTTACAGAACAGTGTATGTAATGTGGCACATTAGAGCATGGAGGATACAACACATATAGAGTATATAGTGTATAGAGTGTGGTGGTCCAGGGTATAGTAAGTAAAGTGCAGTGTATTGATTATGACAGACCAGAGTGATTAATATACAGTGAGCTTGTGACATACGCAGCACAGTACAACACAGGGGGATTTGGTGGTTATTTATAATGTAATAAAAACAATATAAAAGATCAGTTTATAAACCTTAAAAAAATTGATTTCAAACTAACCAAAAGCCTTCATAACTTCCCTTTAGCAGAGAGTGTTGTAACAAGCACTGTATGTAGCCTGACCCCACAGTGAGAAAACAAATTATTTTATAACATAATAAGTATTGTAAAATGTGTTTCTGTTGGGAACAATCTAAATGATCATATTACAAGCAATGTACATCATAACCGGTTTAGTTTGAACTGGTGATGAAATATAAAACGTGCACAAAACAACAATGGAATGATTGCATCATTAAACACTGGACTAACTGGCAACAAGACACATTGCTTTGTCCTCATACGTAAAACGGTTATTCAAAAATAATAACTGTAACTATTGTTTATAAATGATATTTACCATGGCTACAAAATAACACATGATTCCATTATATAGTCTCAGCATTACAAAACACTACCTCTCCCCAAAAAAAATCACCACCTGGATTTAGCTAAGCAAATAGGTCAGAGCCTTCCATTGAATAATAGGTTCAGCAAAGTTGTGTGCCCACAAAATGAGGTCAGCTGCCTACCTGAATATACTGAATGACCAGGTTTTTCCATCAATGGATTTATATATTCTTCCCTGATGGCACATTGAGAATATTGCAAGATGACAATGCCAGGATTCATCGGGCTCAAATAGTGAAAGAGTGGTTCAGGGAGCATGATACATCATTTTCACGCCTTAATTGGCCGCCACAGAGTCCAGACCTTGACCCCATTGAGAATCTTTGGGATGTGCTGGAGAAGACTTTACGCAGTGGTCTGACTCTCCCATCATCACTACAAGATCTTGTAGGTTCTAATCATTTTATTGTAATTTCTCATGAAATTAATGCAACTCTGGGTGGAAATAAATGTTGTGACATTGCACAAGCTTGTGGAAATGATGGCACAGCACATGCATACCGTAATGGCCATGGTTTTAGAGTTCAGCATGCTCATATACTGTAGGTGTGATGATAACTTGTTTGCAAAATGTTTTTTCAAAATAGAATATAGTACTGAAAAATAAGAATCAGGTAAATTAACAATGTGGACAAATGTATGTGAGTATTATTGCGTTCAGGTGCACAAAGCCAGATCCATAAAAATAAGGTTTAAAGAGTTTGGTGTGGACAAATTCAAGAAGCCTACACAGGACCCTTACCTCAACCCTACTGAACACCTTTGGGATGAATCGGAAAACACCAGTACCTGATCTCATAGATGCCCGGTATCTTGTGGAAACCCTTCCTAGAAGAGTGGAAGCTGTTATAGACGAAGAAAGGGATGGAGGGGGACTCTATATTAATGGCCGTGGTTTTAGAATAGGACGTCCAACAAGATCATATTGGTGTGATGACAACTTATTTGCAAAACATTTTTTTATATAATATATAAATAATAGTATATGGTGTATAGCAAAAGAGCGACAAACCAGTAGCATGGATGCAAAGCTTTCACAATGAAAATTACTTTCAGGTAGATGTCACGGAAATAACTCAGAATGCGTACTCTCCTATTTTTTGTAAAATGCATTGAAGAGGAGTGCTAAGAGAAAACATTTCAACAGAAAATATTACATTTGTTCAAATTGTACCAGAAAATCATTATTGTAAATATTAGCTCAAGACTTTTTTTTATAGCATGCTACTGTTCTGTGAATATTGATATTGGCATAGATAATGCCAGCAAATTCTCTCAAAAGAAGTAACTTAAATATTGCTTAATATCTTCAGCTCATAAATCATTCCTTGAAACTAAATACAACGTCCTGGAGCCTTGTTTTCTCACTGGTTTCTTTTTAGAAAGGGCCAAACATATATGAGCTGAGTCTCATATCAGAACAATGTGCTCCCAAAGTAAAGTTGACAAAGTATACCCCCTTCCTCACCGTAGTATTACCTCTCAGTGAACCCCACGCATGCAGCATACCACTCCACTTCCTTTAGTCAATAGCATGTCATTCCCACCCCAGCCAGCAAGTCACCACTGCCCAAGCAACAGACCTCCCTCAGTCACTACTTGACACACCAACACCAGCAGCACAACCCTCATGAGTTAGTAGTATATTACTCCCACCCCAGCAGAACTTCCCCCAGTAAGATGCACATTCCTCCCACCCCAGTAGCACACCCCTTCTCCCCCAGTCAGTAGCACATGCCTCCCATCCCAGCAGCACTCCCCTTCTCCCACAGTCAGTAGTACATCCCTCCTACTCCAGCAGCACACCCCTACCTCAGTTAGCACTATTTCATCCCAATATCAGTGACTTATACCATCTCAGGCAGTAGCATGAGGCAACCACCAAGAAGCAACCGCCCTCAGGCATTAGCATATTACCCCAATCCATCAGCCAGTATATGTTCATCGCACACAAACCAGTGCACTGCAGGGCACCACAATGCACTGTGGTGCAGTGACTTGTCAAAAAGGGTAATGGGTGGGGTTTTTTCCTAACGTGGTGCGTGGGCGTATTGGCAGCCCATTCATGATAAATGGGCTGCCTTGACACAACACAGGTTTACTTGTGATGCAACACACGTTTTCACAATGCAAAGGGTCACATAAGTGTGGATCCAGCCCCAGGCAGGTGCTGCTACTGCTGGAAAGGTAAAATGTCCAGGCTGGATCCTATGACCATGATCACATACACTGATACTACTCAGTTCCAGCTGGGATGTCCTTGCTACAGTTAGCCTTTCATCTTCAGTGAGATACTGCCCAAAAGTACTTCCTGACTGCCCAGGGATATTGTGATGCAGATTTATCCCGTGAGGAGCTGGGCTATTGTAAGAATACGAAACAGTGACTGATGATGATGGGTTGCAGTAACTGTTCATCTGAGAATTTGCGGACCGGCTCACACGACAAAAATTGATTCATTGATCGCCTTCTGTGGAATGGAGGGGTGCCGTTGGGGCCACACACTGCTCGAATTTTGGTCAGCAGAACACAGCTGAAATTGAAGCAGTATAAATAAAATGAAACACCCACAAAGCTCATTGATAATTTCTATCTAAAAAGACATTGCGTCGAATCAGGCTTGAATTGAGGCTCTATTTGTGTGACTGAAAGCTTATGTTTTATAATGGTAGAACCACTGCTCTGATGACTAGATCGAGTTCTGTAAACAAGGGGCTTCTTTCAGCACAGCTAAATAGCAATCATGTTAATGATGAGAAAAGGAAACTAGGGATCCCCTACTATGTACTGTATACATCAAGCTGAGAGTCACCAACCTTTGTCAGTGAACAGCCTTCCATCTTTCACCCACCCAAACTGTGATCATTGCCCAGGTCTGTCTGACATTAGGAGGGAGTCTCAGCACCCTCCTGAACCACATTTTCTGTGAATAGGCCCCAAGATCCTAGCTGCCCTCGTGCAGTTGAACAGTCTGCACAAAAGGAACAGCTTCCAATTGTCCCTCAATTATTATTCCCCTGTTCCTCTTTCCTTCTTAGCTGTCACTGACCTAAAGAAGGACTATTTATCTACCAAGATTGATATACTACCCTAAACTGTTCATCCAACCACTAAATCGTGGTAGGCAACCTCGGCACTCCAGTTGCTGAAACTGCAAACTCCATTATGTCTCTGCCTGTGGGAGTCATGCCTGTTGCTGTCAGTCTTGAAATGCCTTATGGGACTTGTAGTTCCACAACAGCAGGAGTGGGGAGGTTGCCTACCCTGGCTCTAAATTATTGCAATTGTTACTTTTAGTTTAAAAGAAGAGGTGAAACAGCACTCACATACTTTGTGCTATAAGGTGTTCTTTTTTCTGATTTCAGAATGTTGGGAGGTATGCAATAGATCTGCCCCTAACCATTGAAATCTAATCTATTTTTGGTTTGGGGTAAGCACTGGAGTCCCAGCGTGCATTTTTGGTTGCTGGGCCTCCAGTGCATCCCTGCACCTTATTAGGAGGAGTTGGCTTCCTCCAGGTACACCTGCATGTAATTTATCGACTTCATTAATATGCTCACACTTGGAGACTCGGATACATAGAGTTAGGACCACACTTTGCAGAGGTGCCTTGGCGCGGCAGTGTGGCTTCTACATATTTTTGGCCAAAAGTTTGTGCAACTAAAACCTCTGATTTTAACGCATACTGTTGACAGGGCTATTTGTTTGGTTGCAGGCTGGCTGGCAGGTTGAGGCTGGGGAATTTTTGTGTTTTGTATTATTATATCTGACTGGATGCAGTCACTGTTCAGCTGATAATTTTCCACTCAGCACCTTCAATTTTTTAATCAGCGTTTGTTAAGCCAAATGGTGCCGATGGGACTACCCACGCCTTGAATTTTGTCCAGTTCAGCAGGGATTAGCTAAATTTCGAGCCGTGTATTGCTAGCCTAAGACTTTGCTGATTTTGTTTTGGTTGTTTATAAGCCAGGTGTATTCATGCTGAGAAACTTTGAGGTTACAGTGAGAAAAATCCATAGTATTCTCAGACAATAATCATATAATAACAGACTATTCTGAAGATGAATGGTTTGAGTTCAGCTATCAATACTGTTTTTCCAGGAGCAGAGCTGTGTGTTTTTTCCTATATTTACTCTGAACTCTGCTGAAAACTGTACATAAATATGGCAAATCTTTGGCAAAGTAAAACATTTCTGAATATGGCATTCAGAAATGTTTTACTTTGCCAAAGATTTGCCATATTTATGTACAGTTTTCATGCCATGGCGGCAGTTCTTTGGATAACTTAACGAGTTGAACTGAATCAGCACAGTAGGTGCTGAAGAACCCTCATCGCAACACACCACAAAATCCCTACAACTCTGCCAAGTTATTGATATATCATGACTGCCAATCACTAGCTTTCTTAGCATTTTTTTTTTGTTTGGAAAGAGTAGGTGAAGATTAAAGCTAGGGATGCACCCATACCGGTTTTTCGGTAGCGAGTACGAATACCAATATTTTTTTTCTCTTCTCGCTGATACTGAGTACCGATAACGGTGCTTCTGCTGGCATGGAGCCAGCTTTCTGTGCAATCAGGAAGCCGAGCGGCTTGTAATGACATGCCGCCCGGCTTCTTGATTGCCTGGGAAGCCGGCTCCATGTTGTTTGGCCGGCTTGATTGTGGTTGGCCGGGAAACCGACTTCCCAGCCAATCAGCAATGGGCCGGCTTCCCGGACAATCAGGTAGCTGCGCGGCAAGTAATGACCCACCACCCGGCTTCCTGATTGGTCGGGAAGCCTACTCCATGCTGATTGGCTGGGAAGCCAGCTTCCCAGCCAATCAGCAAGAAGCCAGCTGTTCGGCCGGCTCAATGTTGAATGGCCGGGAAGCCAGCTTCCCAAGCCAATCAGCAACGAGCCAGCTTCCCGGCCATTCAGGAAGACGGGAGGCAGGTCATTACTCGCCACCCGGCTCCCTGAAATTTCCTCTTCGGAAGATTTCCTTTGACCAGTGGTGCCTTAGGGGGACATGGAAGGTATTGGAGCATTTGGGCAAGTACGAGTACTAGTACTAGATACTAGTAGTAGATACTAGAATCAGTAACAGTGCATCCCTAATTAAAACCCTTGTTGGATAATTTTTTGTCCCTTTGGGGAGATTTCCCTTCGCTTCCCGTTCCACAGACACAAGAAAATCTCTTCAAAGTGAGGGGGAAATCCCCCCTTAGAGAGTTGTTACTGCAGCAAGTGTCCTCATTGGAAGATTTCCCCTTATTCCTGTTTTGGTGACAACTCCAAATTTTGGATTTTTCCTTTACTTTCAGGTCCCGTGACAATGATTACAAGAAGTATTAGAGAAGGTAAATCTCCCCAGCATGATACAGACAGCTATGAATATCTGACAGATGTTCTCACCCCTCATCACTCTATCCAAAACTCACAGTTTAAAGAACAACTAAAGACTCCTGTATGGCATTTAATGAAGTACCAGTATTTGGAAGTGGGAAGAAAGTGCTGGACCATGTGATTATTCTGTTGGTGTTTCTCATCCAATAGTTGTAAAGTGATGTGAATATCGGTGATCTGGCTGATGGGTAGGCAGCTTCCACAATCCAAATGATCTTTACAGAATCTTTGGCTCCACAGTGGACACAGTAGATGTAGGATGAGAATGATGCACCACACCAATAACAATAGTCCAGATGCAAACATATTCCATTAAGGTCAGGGGGCATTCAAGTAGAGTAGCCAACCCATTTTGAATTTCAAAATGCACCCCCTTCATCAGGGATTAATAAGATAAATCATGGCTGTGGACTACAATCCCTGCAGCTGGAAAGTTGTATTGGGTTGTAATGGGAGTACTTCAGGCTTGTCAGCAGCTGCATTGGAGAAGAAGTACCAAATCCAGTTACTATGTAATTTATAAGCCTCTTAAAGTAAACCAAAAAAGTTCCTTTACCTTCTCTGACTGAGCAAAATCCTCCTTCATTTGAATCTCACATGCTTCCCCTTCGCAGACACTGCAGCTCAATGTAGGAGGCTTTTAGTAACAGAGACAGTGCTGCCAATCAATAAAGCAGTGGGCAGGACTAGGTGTGGCCAGGTGCTGATTGACAATCTACAGGCTTATGAACCTGCAGTTCTCAACCAACTGTAGTTCAAGTAGACACTTAAGTGAAAAATGTGTGAATCTTGGGTATAAAAAAAAGATAAATACACACATGTGTAAAAGATTAAAATGGACATGCCCTTTCACAACATATCATTTTGAATGTACTTGTCCCTGCAGCCTGGAACAGTGTGGTTAGTTACATCTGTAATTCCTGCTCCAAACCACCACTAGAGGGAGCTGAAGGTAACACAAGAGGCAGAGGGGGGTCCACATTTATTTGGCCATATTGTGTACAGTAGTTGGTTTATCACATAATATGATTTTTCCTTTTTTCTCAAATTACGAGTGGCCCTTTACCATTGTCATGTGTAGCTGGAATGCACTTTTGATTTATATGATAATAAACTTTTCTTGAGAAAAACTTTCCTTTGGACAATTACATTACCCCGCTGCTTTCTCTAGACAGATGTTCTTTGATCAATCCTCTAGTCTGATATTTTTTCCTTGTTCCGGTTCAGTAAGAAACTTGAAAATTGTCTTTGGTTTATTGTAAATCTAAGAGCTGAGAGATCCATATTTCCTCTGCAGTGATCAATCGTAGGGCTACAGTAAGAGGTTAGTGGTGAAGGATTGACCATTTCATGTTCCATAAATCACAGCTGAGTTCTGAGCAATATACCATTTTGGACAGAACATTGCCTCTTCTGGAAAAAGTTTTATGATTAGAAAATGTTTTAGGTCTGAGTAAAACGTCAGTACCTTCCAGTGGTATAAGATTATTTTCCTCATGGTGATTGGGCAGTGCAGAGAGGACTAATTACATGCAAAACGCCATAGAAGGCAATGAGATTTTACCATGCATTAGTAGGGATGAGCAGTGACGTCACAAGGGGGATGCGGCTCGCACACGGGTGACACCATTGGAGGGGTGACGCCAAAATGACTGACAGTCATTTTGGTGCCACCTCCTCTAAAAAGTCAGGCACTCGGTCATGGACCGAGAGCCCGGCAGTGTCAGGAGAGAGTAGGGGACCTGGCGGCATACATCATCCCGCCGGATGAACATCCCCTTCTCTCTCTGCCGGCGTCAATCACCAAGATGGCCGTCGGCAGGCGTCAATAAAATGGCTGTGCGTGCGCAATGACGTCATCGTGCACGCGCGTGGTTATGTCATGTGACATCACGCCGGGGGGTCACCCGGTCTTGGGACGCCCCTGGGGATAAGGGATGCGATTTAGTCTAAATTGATCTCTCTGTATTTACTTAGAATGATGGCACCTCAATGCACAATTGCAGTAGGAGGCCTCACCCTGTGCTGTGGTGTGGTAACAAGAATGGGTCATGTCTGAGGTACATCGGCAGCCCTAAAGCTCAATTGAATCTTCTGTTTAAATCATCTAAATACATTTCGGGTGCAGCAAAACAGTAGGTGTTCAGTGTCTTATGGTCCGTTTTCTTGAGTAGAAACTCCTGTGCCATGCCAGCAGCTGCAGAGTAGGACCCTTGCTCACTTTGTGGAAGCAGAGATCTCTCTGTTGAGGTCTAACACACACCCTTTTGTCTCAGACCTACAGCTCTACAATCAGCAAAGCTCATGCTCCCCACTGATTGGAGAACTAGCTGATCTGACTCAACAAGAGGTGTGCTAGACCTCGGCAGAGAGTACCTGTTTCCACTCAGAGAGGTCTGCAGCATGCTTGCAGCATGGAGGGGGGGGGCTCTGCAGGGGGGCTCGTGAGCCCCAAATGTGATACATATTAAATGAAGTGAAAACAAATAAAAGTATAAAAATCTGCTTCCCCAGCTTCTTCTCCTGGCTCTAAGAATGTGCCCAGTGACACCGGAAGTGAGGTAATGCACATCACTTCTGGGTCCAATGATCGGAGAGGAGATCAGCGGCTAGAAGTTTTTTGCATTTTTTTTTTACACTTAACTTTATTGCTATCATATAGGGGGATAATAAGCCCCCTATGTAATAGCACATATGATTGACAGGTCCTCTTTATGGAGACATCAGAGGTCTTTTCAGACCCCTAATGTCACCTAGGGACCCCAACGAAGCTGGTGAGAGCAATCATTCTATGGCCAGTATTCATGGTTAACTCTAAACTGACGACCTGTACAGGCTATTAAAGTGTCTTCTAAGGACAACCTGCAAAATGCTACCAGGAAACAAACATGACACAAACCCTCTTGTTGCAAAGTGTCCACAAAAATGGTGGCTGTCTTTATCAGTTAAAATGATGTGATCAGGTTGATTTTTTTTAAAAGCTCTTATCTCCTATTTACGCACCATTGATGTATCACTTTGATATTTGGAAAGAAATTCAGGGAGCAATTCAAGGTTAATGTCACCATCTAGTGGTCAATCAGAGGCACTGCATTCTTTTGCTCTTTTCTGTACTAACAGAACAGGTCTAATAGACCGCTAAGATGAACTAAGTGGCCCCGTGCGATTGCCAACCTTATCATTCATTTTTTTTTTCTAAGGAATTATAGCCTTAATAGAGGACTGTGATGACTGGTAAATCTGAGCGGGGGCATTCAGCACCAAACACATTAGATGGGCATGTACGGCCCTCGGGAATAGGACGGTTCTCCCTCTTGTAATGCTAAGGGGCGCTCATCCTAACGGCTGATCCGTCCTAGTAAGAAGATGGGATGGAGCAATGAAAAGCCTGTGCAGTCTTTCCTAGCAGGCATTGTGTAAATGGGCTGCAGGTGGGCAACTCCGGCCATCCAGTTGTGCTTTAACTACAAATCCTGCCATGCCCCTGCCTCTGGGAGTCTTACCTGTAACTATCAGCCTTGCAGATCCTCATGGGACTTGTAGTTCCAAAACAGCTGGAGGGCCGGAGTTGCCCACGCCTGAGGCATGTTCATTTCCTTAGCCAAGCACTGAGTAGCCATTTTGCAGCACTTCATTTGACTTCAGCAGCTCCACTGAGTGCTTCGGCAGCACAGTGCTAAGGTAAATGGCGGAGGATAATATTTTTGACTAATAAATACAATTTTCCAACCAATATTTGGTGTGCTCATCCACCCAAACATTCAATTTTAGGTTCCCACACTGAATTGATTTCCTCCATTGGGGTTTAGGCACCTTTCTCCAGCACTGCCAGGTGTGCCCACAGTTAAAATGGCCACTGGTGCTCTGTCCCCACCTTCTCCGTCACACTCAGCGCTCTGCATCCACATTCACTTCTGCTGCGAGTGAATTAGTAGTGATGCTGCTGTGATGCGTATGTCTTATTTAGCAAGTAGAAATGTATCACTTACCAGTTCTATTATTATAGATGTGTTAGTCAAATCATGACACAATGAGATACAGTGATTATCATGAGATTTGTTATTCCAGGATAGGTATATCAGTGGTATGAAAATGCTTTCAGGTGTCAACCAGTGATGAACAAACTGGCTTGGGTTTGTTTTGTCTGGCTGTTCACCGAACCCAACCAGGAACAACCAGGAACAACCAACCACGAACAACCAGGAAGTTCAGTGAATGTCTAAGCTATCCGACTGTAGGCCAACTGTGTTCTAGAAACCAATGAAGCTGTGCACAACATCATTGGTTGCTAGGTTGCTAGTGGCTGGGCCACAGTGTGTCATTGGCTGTTAAGTGGGGCCGTCAGTGTTTATTAAAAAAAAGGCAGACAAGAAATGCAACAAAAGTGTAATATCAATATGATGCCTGCCTAAGTGTCTATATGAAAACTTTAACAGTAAACTGCAGAACAGTTGAGACACTTATATCTGTTCCACTTATTGCAGTTTTTTATCATGTATTCATATTAATCTGATAGATCACTCCGAAAGCCAATTGCGGTGATCAAAGTTCTGTCACAGCCACTGATCCGGATTACAGCTCATCACACTGTGTTGTGGAGGTGAGCAAGTCGGTAGGTGCTTCAAAGAGATACAAAGTATCTCTGAGGAGAATACAGTGTCTCCTCAGAATACTCACAGGGTTATTCACAAAAGGGTGAAGAGTTTGGAGAAGGCAGGAGAAGGAAATAATCTAGGAAAACATAGCTGAACTGGAAAAATTCTCCAATTCAACTCACTTTCCAGTTCAGCTATGTTGTCCTAGATTGTTCCCTTCTCCTGCCTTCTCCAAACTCTTCACCCTTTTGTGAATAACCCTGTGTGTATCCAAAGCCCCTGTGAATAAAAAAAAATAACCCTTTAGTCCCACCCGGTTTAAAAAAAGTTTTAAACAGTTTTTAAAAGTTTAAAAAAGTTTAAAAAACGTAAAAAGTAAAAAAAAATATTTACTAAAAAAATTATAAGAAAATATAGTGCAGATGAGGCTATTAAAGATAGGAGACAAACATACCACATTCTAAAATTGTTCCACACTAAATTTGTATTTCACTCCTTGTATTTTGTGACCTATAACTCCAAAAATAAACTGAAATCCCAGACATATGATATAACCTATAGATCAGGACAAATACAAATAAATATTATGAGTTACTTTCTGTTAGCTACACTAATTATGTACACATTGTTGTTCCCAAAGCTGTGAAAAATGTGTTATTTTTACAATTGTTTTGTATTTTTATATATATAAAAAAATTGTATATGCATATATCACATAAAATTAAAGCCAATTTTGTCCTTTATAAAAAATGGTGTATAATATGTGAAGGTGCAATGAATGAGGAAAATGGAAATTATGGTTTAACAAACACATAGAAAAAAATGGCAAAACTGCTCCGGCCCCCAGGAACTAAAACATTTTCTGAAGCTGTCACTAAGGGGTTAAGAGCACCACTCATGTGTGTGTCACACGGCAACTCATTACAGTCATATCACAGTTTAAAAATCCTAAACTGTTTCTTGGGGATTTTTGTATCCAAATAGTCCACAAATGCACTGGGCCAAACCAAAACCGAAATAAGGTTGTATTACTGTTGCTGAAAAAAAACCAGCACCATATTTGTTGCAAGGCTCTCCTTAAACGATGAGATTGCAGCTATAGAATACAATTTAACTTTTGAGGTATCAATATAAATCACAGCCAAATAGTAGCAGTTAAATATTGTTTCAAATTTTTATTTAAATACATACATTTTCTGGTGATGCCTATACATACACAAACATTAGTACATTGCCTCCTTATCTCCCCCTCTCTTGTTGACACATATATCTCTTACTGCACCAATATTGTTTTGTTTATCAAGTATCTGATAGGTATTGAAGGTGAGACAGTATACACACTACGGGGGTTATTCACATAGGAGCCGAAGGATCCAGCCGTAGCTTTGGGGGATTCTTCGGCTCTCTTCGGCCACTTCTGCCCTTTGGTTCAGTCGAACCGAAGGGCTGCTGTACCGGCTATTCACAATAGCCGGTACAGCAGCCGAAGGCGACCGAGCGGCTCAGTCGAGCCGAAGGAATATGCTTCGGCTCGGCTGAGCCGTAGTGACACCCGAAGCGTGGAGAACGGTTGGCCGAAGCCGATCAATCTCCACGGAAAGGACAGCTGGGCGCATGATCTCACGGCTCGCTCTGCCCAGTGGTAATGACAGATCAGCGTCCCCAAATGACCCAAACAATAACAATTATTCATTGGCCAGGACCTGCTAGAAGACTGCAGGTGGTCGGCAGGTGCCGACCAATAGAAAACAGTTGGGCGGAGCAAGTTATCACCGCTCTCTCTGCCCAATTGTTTTTCTTTTTTTTCCTTTTCTTTAAAATATCTTTCTTTTTTTAACTTTCCTATTTTTTTATCATTTTTAAAATAAGTCTGCAACTTTTTTTTCCCCTTGTATTCACTTCTTTTCTATTCTGCTTGGTACCTCGGGGACCATCAGAACCAGGGAGAAATAATGATAGCAATGGAGGGGGTGATGGTTGGGGGAGAGGGATTTGAATGTTTGGGCCTGCGTAAGGCCTGTCTTGTTAAACCTAGCAGGAATTTTTTTGTAAATATGAATTGCATGAAAATTGTGTTACTTGCTAAACCCCTGAAGTTATTGGGTTCAATTCCATTTATATTAATTTCTAAGGGGAACTCATATTCTGAATCTCTGATTGGATGAGATGGAGATTGTGATGCAATTTGCCCATCCTCTCTACTGCCTCCAATTGGAGAATGCCTTGTATTAATAAAAAAAAAATACAAGGCTTGCTCTAAATGGTGGCGGTGCCCACTGGCCAAATCCATGTGTTCAGTATACAGAGGGGAAGCCGCTGGTGCCACAGCCAGAACAGACCAGCTATCACTGTATGTAGCATGGATTGTTACAATGATTTCCAGCATTCCCAACGTCCCTCCAGAGATCAGATATAGACCAATGTAAGCATCCATAATGCATCATCCCTGGAGTTCAGCTTTTAGTAAATCTGATTTTCACTCCTCCAAATTTGCTGTTGTAAATTACATGAACTATAGGAAGAATAAAAAAAGGATAAATACTATACAGTTGATTTCATTCTGATCAGCACTGCCAGTGTATAAACAATGATGAGGGTTCAGCAGAGAAACACTTGAGCTCAATGGAATTCTTGTAGTTGTTTCTGTACACACATGAGTGCTAGTGCTGCAGTAAACATCATGGATATTGTGCTGTTTACATACGAGATTCTTTATCAACATCGCTGTTTGTATATGATTTTTCTTCTTCATTGTAGCCAGGTGGAGGTTTATGAAGGGAGTTGTTTTCATACTTATTTTCTTCAGGTTTGTCTGTCACTGGCATCATTGTAATATCTTTCTTCAAGCCGTTAAAATCCTTTAAAAAAAGCAGATATATGAGAAGTGTTTATTCCATTACTAAAAGTCTGCTGCAATGTCAAGTGTTTTTCATGACGGAAAAAATGGAAGCCCTTAATGTTCACCTGCATTAAAGCCCAACTCTGGAAAGAAAAAGAACCCCCTCCCTTTCCCCTTCTTACTGATCACTGGCATAAAAAAAAAATCAAAAATTCTGTTAGTGAAAAGGTGCCCATACACCTACCGATTATCGTACGAAAATCGCGGGTGATCCTGCGATCATACGATAATCGGAAGGTTTATGGAAGGCGTGCAACCGTTTCTACTGTACGGTTGCACGTCTTTTGTCTCCCGAACAGGCTTGAAAACCCGCCGAGATTCGTACGATTGTCGGTGGGTTAGTGGCGTTCTCAAGAGAGCGGGCGGGGGGGCGATGATCGCAAGTACGATCTGCCTGTCCAAGATGGGCAGATCGCACAAGCTTTTAATTACTTTACAACCATCGCAAGACGAAAGTTGTGCGATGGTTGTAAAGTGTATGGCCACCTTTAGTGTTGATGAAGGAATAAGGTCTATTTTTTTCATGAATGAATGAAAAAAAATAGATCATGTTACGGTAAGCCTATCACTGGCTGATGAATTTTGCAGAATTTGTCATGTTGTGATAGCCATTGTCAGCCACAAGGTGACTTGGTTTAAAATGCTTCACAGATCAAAGAACATTAGAAAGCCGTGGCCAAGGGACATGCAGAAGGACACTTACCAGCTCTTCATCTATTTCATCATGGGCAACTCCACACCAACACTTTTTCTTGTACTTCTCGGACCAGAAGCAGACCAGGTTACAGACTGGTCTTATCAGCAGTGATTTAACATTCTTTCCACGTTGGGGACCTTCACAATATATAAACATACATATTTTTTAATGTTATATAGTTACAAGTACCTCACACATTCATTCTTACTTTTAATCAAATACTATCCATGGCATTATTCCCTGCACCTACTTAATTCCATAAAAATATTGTGGCACTTCAAACTTTATATTATAGTAAAATTGCTACTTATAAAAGTTAATCCCAGAAAAAGAGATCATAAAACATTTCCAAAAGTATTTATCTGCAAAATTATGTGCAGCATATGAACTAGAGAACAGCTTGTGGCACATTAGTTAATTATGCTTTTGTAACAAATGATTCTATATAAACAGTGTCAGCTGCTGCTTTCTAACATATAAAAGTGCAGAAGTTTTAAACCTATTATCTAGTTATTTATCCTTAATACAGCTGGTGGTGCATTAGTTAGTTATCCTTAACCCACTGAGGGCTGCAGAGAAAGAGTATGGTCCATAAAACACCTTTTTGAAATTCCTGCTCTAGGGTCAGTTTAGGCAGAAGGCCATTACTGTGGTATTATGATTATGAAAACTTGCATCTTCAACAATTTATATTAGCCTACAAAGGGTATATCTTAAACTCCAAACTTACTTCCCTAGTCAGTGGCCAACATGATGCTATACTCTACTACTGCTTGAATTGTGGAAAGAAACTCACAAATACATGCGGGAAACATACGCATACCAGGTAGGACTTTCATGGGATCTTCACTCAGGATCCCAGTGCTGCAAGGCAGAATTGCTAACACTAAACTAAGGAGTCTATTCACGAAGCTGCCGAGGGATCTGGCCGTAGCTTCGGCCAAGCAAAAGCTTTAGCTAAGGGGTGGCGAAAACTGAGGAAACCTAGATAGGTGATCGAAATAGTCAAGCAGGCAACATGAGAAAGTGTTTATGGGCAGATTCTCAGTTGCCAAGCAACCTAAGGGAATGTAGAGGCATTGAAACAACGGAGGGTTTGTTGACTTGCAATTGTACCTTCTGATCTCCTTCTGATCTCTTGCATTGCAATCCGTTTTTCAATGCTGGCAAAAGGGCACCGAAAAATGAATGGGTGTGAATGAGGCTAGTTCACACCGGATCCATTATGTTACGTTGCACTGAAAAAAAATAGTGCATGTTCTCCTTTTTTTTAACGCAACATAACGCAATGGAACGTAGTGGGGTGAACTACCTAATTCACACCCATTCATATTTGGTGCCCTTCTGTTGAATAATACTATCGCAACGCAAATGATAGCAAAGAAACAGATCCGGTGTGAATGTGCCCTGAGAGAGGAAATGGTTTCCTGCCGGTTGAATGTTGTGCCTGTGTAGAAGCTGGGGGTGTCAACAACAGCCTGGTTTATATTTATGATTTTGTCCATTCAGTATATTGCTTCAGTAGAACCAAAGGGGTGCTGTACGGGCTATTCACAATAGCCCGTACAGCTCCCGATCATGGCCGAGCCGAACACATATGCATCGGTTTGGCTGAGCCGTGCTAAAAGCCGAAGCTGGCTGAGCGGCTGGCCATTGGCCGGCCGACAGCCTGCTTCTGACAGCTGGGCGGAGCCAGCCGTGATCTTAACAGTGGCTCCGGCCACTTGCAGTGAGATCAGCGTCCCTGGTTACCTGCTAACCAGGGACACTGATCTCCAAACAGCTAACTCTCCCTGGTGCCCCAGGAGTCTCCTGCTCCCGGCCGCCAAGGAGAGAAACACTGATGTGTCCTTTTTTTTCTTTATTCTGACACGATCGATGTCAGAATAGAAAAAAAAAGAAATTTTCCCATTGAAAAGCCCTCTGCTGCAGTTCCCCATCAGGTCCATCAGCAGAGGGCGGGTACAATGCTAGTTTACAATTGGCTATTGCAAATTGAAATAGCTAATAGTAATGTCCCAATGCTTTTCAATGGGAACATTTCTTTTTTTCTATTCTGACATCGATCGTGTTAGAATAAAGAAAAAAAAAGACACATCAGTGCTTCTCTCCTTGGCGGCCGGGAGCGGGAGGCTCCAAGAGCACCCGGGAGAGTTTTTTTTTTTTTTTACAGCAGCAGAGCCGCCGGACAGTAGGAAACTATTGGGCGGAGCTAGTGTCACTGCTAGCTCCGCACAATCGTTTGCTATTTACTTTTTTAACTTTTTTCACTCTTTTTCTGTTCTGCTTGGTACCTCTGAGGGACCGAGCAGAACAGCCGAGCCGAATGCTATTCACTCACCGCTGTTCGGGATCTTTAAGAATAGCCCGAACAGCAGTGGGTAGCCTGCTAGAGGTTCGGCTCAGCCGATCCAGATGTTGGATCGGCTGAGTCGAACTCCTTCACACTTTGGTTCGGCCGAACATGCTGGGCATGTTCGGCCGACCCGAAGCCACACGAAGCAAGCCGGTGTACGGCTGATTTCAGCCGATGTACGGCTGAAATTAGCCGTACGAGCCTGAAGTGAATAGCCGAACAGTGTTCGGCTCACTTCACTTCACATCGGTCATTCACTCGGCTGCCCTCGGCAGCTTCATGAATAGACCCCTTACTGTTTCTACATGCTCCACAGCTGTTTCTTTACCACAGCAGACACAGGGCTCTGGAAGCTAATGTCTTCTTGCACTTCAAAACACCAAACTAACATACTCTGTATTGTACTGACCTGGAGTATAACTACATTTTATTACTTATTGTCTTGATCAAGAGTTAAGCTGCCTGCGGATCTTGCCCAGACAGCAAATGCCATATTGTTCATACAGACTGGGTCTCCGAGTGTATGTTATTGTATATATTGGCATTTTAAACAGAACAAATCTGTTGTAGAGAATAATGAAGAATGTTTTTTTTTTTCATTTTTGCCCATTTGTCAGCTTATAATAAAAAGGGCAGGATATTTATTAAAACATTATAGAAAAAAATCTTATGTACAATATAAAAATTATTTATATAGACAACATACTAATACAGTAAAATAAGGTCTTGGCATCGGCAATGAATTCTGGTCATAAAAGTATAAAACCAGATATACAAAATATTGTGACTGTGTCTATGCTTTTTTAAAGCAGATATCCAC
>NW_017306992.1:915469-918680 GCF_000935625.1 Nanorana parkeri
TAACCTATATTTTTATTTGACAACATTTACCTAAAGCTCTATTTACTTAAAACTCCAGTCATGTGACACACCGAGTCCCAAGACTTCTTACTTTTGGGACAGTGTGGTAGATTCAGGTCTGCAATGACCACATCTCTTCCTGGTGAGGGGGCATGCTGGTCATTGGATGTCAGAAGGACCCATCATAGGATGCTCATTGGGTTCTTAACAGGAGAGGCAGACACAAGACCAGTCAGCTGGATAATGGAGTTCAGCTTCTGCCTAGCCACCATCACTACCCAAAGAGGCACTACAGAGATCATGTGCTAGCACATTAAGGTAAGTCTATATGGGGATTTTGAGGCATTAGGAGGCAACAACATCAGGGGCATGGCTCTACTGTTTTACTTCTTGCACATAAGAATGAGTAAGCATATTTCCACAAAACAATGGTTTTTGTACCATTAGGTGGATGAACAGGCAGAGTTCTTCTCTTATAAAATATGAGCAGAAAAAATTCTCACCTGTTATAACACTGATCAATAATCCTACAATGACGCAGCTTATGTAGCCAACAGCGCTGTAGTAGAGGTAAGATATACTGTACCAGTTATCTTCCAAGACAGACCTGTATGGGAAGAAAACAGGCATTGCTAACATGGAATAAGCATTATTTTAAACTTTTATTTGCTTACTTTCAGCATGCGGTAAGAAACTGCTATAGTCTGCATTGCCTACATAAGTAATTTTAACTGCATCTTAATAACAACATTAAATCTGGGCATTTTTTTGTAATATTAAAATGGGATCCCAGGAAAGATACAAAATAATAGAGCAGCTCAACCTGCAATACTAGCTTTCAATCAATAGAAGTCCCCAGCAGTATTTATCTACAAAACATCTTCAGTCTTCTGGATTCAATGATGCACAATGTCATTCATCCCAAAAGACTGAGGACATGCTATCGATGTATGGGCTTTACCACGGCACTCTTCATTTATAGTATAAAAAAAGAGAGTTGAGGATTGCCCCAGGCTGGAAAAAAGGCTAAAGCGAAGAAAACTCAGCACATTCCATCAGGTATGACCAGCCTAAAGACTTCTGAAAAAGAAGTATAAAAAAGGATTAAAATATGCATGAGGGGTTCTCTCTAGGGGAACTGGGGGCACTTAGGTAGTGGAGAGCTAAACTTACAATTGCCGGTTAAAAACCTAAACATTTTTAAATGCCACATTCTAATTGTAATTTCTTAGCTGAATAAAAACATATGCAGCCAGTGAAACATAGAACATACCGCAGGGCTTGATTTCCATCACTGGAGCCTATAGGCACACAATCATTAGACCAGTTTCACACCGGTGCAGTGCTTTGTAAGTTAATGTGCTTATATTTTTCCTTCCCTGGTTCCTCTTTATTTATTTTAGACACAGTGATCTCTACAATAGGTTTATGTGCTCCTCTATGCAATCCAGGCAGATTATGACTGCTGGTAGGGGCTGGCAGGGTGCTGTACCTAGCTTCCTGAAAACACCACAGCATCCTGTCTCAGTACTCCAATCAAGAGCTCTCAGCAGCCGGTTGGCTCTTGGGAGGAGTTTTGCAAATATCAAAATGTCCTGCTGGGGATGTTAATCAGGAGGAGCAGTCATTCCTAGGCAGACGGCCCTAGATAATGCCCACATGTGATGCTGATCCTCCAAGATTAAAAGAGATGAAATCCAACGAATGAAAGGGGTGGGCCAGGGACAGTCAGACTACGGAAGAAAGATTTAGATGTTGCTGGACATCCTCCTGCCAGGAAATAAGGTGGGCTCGATCTGGCTTAGCTAGAGAAGTGCAGCTTCATATGCACATCATGAGAAGGTCACAGTGTGCAGTGAAATTAATAATTTCAGTACAGGAGAGGAGGCGGTACAAATGCTCAAGACTGAAGGTAAGGCTGGAGTTTAGCTTCAAATCAAACAATTAAGTCATAAAAACAGCAGATTAGGAAATCTCACCGTGGTGGTGCAGTAGTAGCAGACAAGGTGGTAAATGTAGACATCGTGGAAGTTACATTTAGTGGAATGCATTCATCTGTCCTTAGTATTAGTGGCAGGGTCTTGGAAGCTGGAGCTGGATATATAAATGCTCCAATGGCAACCCAAAATGACATAACGAATCCAGTTAGGACACCTCCCAGAGCCCCCTAAAAATTGTACATAAATTACAGATTAGTCATGCATACCTTACTTTCATTATTCTATTTTTTAGTGGTAATTCTTCAGGATTTTTTTAGTCTTGATCATTGCTGTCATTGATAATAACCTGTACATGACAAATGTTGCAAGATTCTAATTGTCTCCTGTAATGACTGTGTAATGAACAAATTAAAGGGTCTATCCACCCACAGGTCATATTTTTTAGGAAGCCTTCATAATGGCCACAGCAGGTGTGCAGGCATGGGAAAACAAGTACACATATCTTACCACTAGAGTCGAATGGCCTGACTCACAAACATTTACCAACCTGGAAAATTAGTTTTAGGTGGACTGACCCTTTAAAGAAAAGGCAACATAATTCAGTACCATGATCATGGTGAGAAATTTGTGCTGTGGTATGTGCACAGAACTGCACTTGGCTGAACAATTGTTTAAGATTTTATACTAAGTAGAATTTATACAGTCACTATAAATGACTTGGATGTACCCAGTAATTATAAAATGTTATTAGTATCAGTGGGTAAAACATTGAATGTGCTTGGGTGGGCTCAGAAACCTCTGTATTTGCAAAAGACCCTTCTAGGATGGAACCAAAGTATATCCTTAAGAGCACTAATGGCCATCAGCTGGTGATTACTTGCTTTTTGGTGGGAAAAAATAAGGCTGTAGTAAGATAATATAGTGGCAGTCTTCCTTTCACCGCTAAGCACATATGTTTAATAGAGAATAATAAGGAGAGCAATATCTAACTTACCTTCCAGTTGGTCCATGGAAACAAAATCCCCAAAGAGAATAATCCTAACATGGGGCCACCGCACATCCCGTGGATACTAAGAGCAGCCTAGGAAAACAAACATCTCAGTAAGAGAAAAGACAGTTGTTGCTTTCAGGTGAGCTAGCTTTCAGTTGAATTATTGTTCTTTATGGCCCATATTTGGTTCTCTCCTACATGAAATGGCCAAAAGTTTGTGGACATCTCATCATCTCTCTCAACTATATGAACTTGTTAGACTTCCTTTTCCAAATGCATG
>NW_017306992.1:918693-925696 GCF_000935625.1 Nanorana parkeri
TCCTGTTGACCCTAAAACTGCTTTTATTAATCTGGGAAGACTTTCCACAAAATCTTGGAGTGTGTCTGTCGGAATTTGTGCTCATTCAGCCAAAATAGCATTTGTGAGGTCAGATTACTGATGTAGGATGAGAAGACAGGACTCTCAGCTATCCAATTGATACCAATGGCATTCAGTAGGGTTGAAGACAGTGCTCTGTGCAGGTTCCTCCGCACCAACCCATCAAACCATGTCCCTTTGGACCTTACTTTGTGTCCAGAGACACAGTCACGCTGTAACAAAAAATTGGCCTTTCCCAAAATGTACAATTGTCTAAGATGTCTTTGTATGCTGCAGTATTAACTGTGTCATTATTAACTGTATCCTTCACTGAAAACAATTTAACTCAATAAGTTGTAGAGGTCTTCAAATACTTTTACGTATAGTGTAGATTAAAGCAGGACTACACTTTACAGAGGTACCTTGTTATGGTTTATGGCTTCACACATGGTAAATGTATGCAAATAGGGCATAAAGTATTTATTAAGGCTCATTCACACGAGCAGCATCCTAAAACTTGGTTTTACTGTGTGCTTAGTGTCGTAGTGTCTGTTAGGTGGCAGCGGTCAGCCATAGTGCTTTGGGTTGTAACTGTTTTTTTGTTTTTGTTCCCTTTCTTAACTTTTTTTTGAAGTGTACTAAGTGTACACTCCACTCATGTCTCTGCATGGCAGTGGTTTACATTGATCTGCAGTGCAGTGGTCTCCGGTGGAATCCAGCCAGTGTGCTATAGAAAAAGGAGGTATACACATTGCACAATTGTTTTCTAGTGGGTAATGAAATACTAGTAAATATATGTACACAACGCCTCTGCTTAGATGAAAATAGCAAACAAGTTTGATGGGTTCTTGTTCCTGGCTAGCAGGGATCAGTTTTGTGAAACCATAAAAAATATTAACAAACACACATTGCAATTTCATCTGATATAGGCCATCCTCACTTACCTGTACAACACCACCCATAAAAGATGCGACTACTGCCATTACTGTACACAATGCACCAAACAGCACACCTGCAGCATTAGAAATGAACATTAAACTTTATAACAAGTACAACAATGTAACATTTCAGCTTAAAAGGTCAGTCCAGCCGAATCTGATACTGTATTTTAGGTGGAGATTGGAGGGTTGAACACCCATTTATATTTTCTCAGACATCCAGAAATCTTTGAATCTGGACTTTCTGACTGTGCCTTAGCTGCCAAAGTATGACATGAACTCTACTACACCATAAAGAATTCGACTGTACCAATATTTCAGTTATTGGTGGATGTTGATAGACTAAAACATTCACTAGTTTCTTATATCCTAAGCTTAAATGTCATGCTCTATTCTCTGCCTTATGTAAAATAAATGATAAATCCAACACTGGGAGGGAAATTTCTTTGTAATGGCTGTGGCAGATTAGAAGATATGTGAGCTAAAATGTGAAAACGTATTCAAATATATAGGTCTTGGCAGTGGTAACTTTGAGCATAGAACTCGCAACACCAAGAATTTTGAGTCCTACACCTACCATCGTGGAACCTAAGTTGCAAAGTCCCCAAAAGTAAAGGGACCCCTAAAATGTAAATGCAGGTGAACATACAGCATGAATTACGTTTTAAGAAATCTTTTCATACATTTATGTGTGATTAGAAATGTTCTATAAATACTTATAAATGCTTGTATGTTATTGCCAGTGTGAATGAGACTGAGGCCTTAAACCTAACCCATAACCTTAGCCCTAAAACTTAAACTAACAGGGTTATTCACAAAAGGGTGAAGAGTTTGCAGAAGGAAGAAGAAGTGAGCAATCTAGGCCAAAATAGCTGATTTGGAAAAATTCTCCAATTCAGTTCACATTCCAAATCAGCTTTGTTATCCTAGATTGTTCACTTCTAATCCTAATCCTAATCTTTTTCTCTAATGCTATCCTAATTTGACTCCTAAATTATGCTCTAAAACTGAAGTATTATTTGGTTATGCTCACTTTGTCCTGTAGTGAAGGCTTCAGCAACATTTCCTAACAAAGCATTGACAAATCTACACCAAAGGATACTGTGGCCAACAGGAGGTGGTTCAGGTTGTTGCCATCTACCTACGACTGGAATATCATCTTTGGGCGGACTGATCTTTTTTTTCCCCAAATTTTTTTAATTGGAGTTTTAACATTGGAGACTATGAAATTTAAAGCCATAACATTTGACGATATGATAGTTTGTCTCTTTCCCCATCTCTAAACCTCCTTCTTCCCCCACAAATGGTAGCTATTATTGTATTACTTAACACAGTGAAACGTTTCTAAACAATATCATGCACTAAAATCAATAAAGTTGATTAAACATTTTCTTGTTTTGATCTTGATTGTATGAATGAAGGAAAGGTTGAAAACAAATATTGTGTGTGTTTCTTTACTTGTATTAGTGTACAACCAATCCATATTTAATTGGAAGGTTGGAGGCTGACCAGTGACCAGACTATAAGCATCCCAGTATGTATATATTCATAACAAACAGTAAATGAGCAATAAAATACACACTTCCTGAATTTTGTCATTGCAGGCACTGTAAAGAAAGCAGTCCTCAAGCAAAAGCACTGAAGTGACCCAAGTCAGCTCTCTTAGCAGCTTAGTCCCCTTCCCACAGTACCTGCTTTGCGTTGCATTAGATATATGATGGCTGGAAGGCTGCTTAGCCACTGCTGCAAGGATTGAGCTGAGCAGCTAAGAGAATAACTTCAGCGTTCCTGCTTTGAAATTTGTGGATGAATTGCTCCACAGTGTCTGCAGCTACAGAAGTCTGTGCATACTTGTGCAATATGAAAAAGCCCTGAGCTCTGGCAGCAGACTTTAGTTTTGCTTTAATGTCTAAGCTGAACTGCTCTCATCAAAAGTTTTTCAGATAAATGGTTTTGTCTGCAAAGGGAAACTATAATGGTTTTAAGGAATATATATATATTTATATATTGTTTATATATATATTTTTAATGTATATGTTGTTGAACTGTTGTTTTCTGTCTTTGGCTCCTTTTGCCTAACTGAATCCTTAGGTTATGCTTATAAAGTAATAATTACTGGTAAGATGACTCACTCAGGCCAAGGAGTTTTAAATAAAACTTTTCATGATATACATTATTTTAGACCCAGTGATGTAATCACTGGATCTCTGTGTAATGCAGGCAGTTCAGGGAGTGTCCAGCAGGGTGCTGTACATAGCTTACTGAAAACATCCCAGCCAGCACACCTAGTGCTGGCTGGGAGGCCTCAGTGCTTCTCTCAAGATCCCGCAACCTTCATGCAAGCAGTGGACTGGCTCCCTGGAGGACTTTTGCAAATTTAAAAGTATCTTAATAGGTGGATATAAGTCTACAGGATTGACCAATCCTAGGCAGGCTGCAATAACATGCAGAGTGTCCTACGTAACACCCACATGTGATGTTTGGCCTTCATGATTGAAAGAACTGAAATTCAATGAATGAAACAGACTTTAAGGCTACAGAGAAAAAAGCTAGATGATGCTGGCTGTCCTACAGCCAGGAAATAAGGTGAGCTCAGTCTGACTTGCTGCAGCTTCTAATGCACTTTATGACTTCACAGTGTGCAGTGAAATCAGAGTAAGCAAGTTCAGTCCAGGAGAGGAGCCGGTACAACTGTACAAGATGGAAGTGAAGGCCGAAGTTCAGCTTTTAAAAGGCTTCTTTAAGCACAGCTGAGAGTGATACTGCATTACAATATTTGTGAAAGAAAGACTAGAGCTCCATCTGCTGGTTGGATAGAAAGCTACAGCATACTAATATGCAATATTTTATATTTAGCAGGTTGAAAAAAAAGAAAAATATTTTCATCATTTTTTTATTTTGTAGTCCTGACCATAATAAATAATATAATATAATAAATAAATAAATGAATAAATATGTACAAAAGCATTCCCCTTAAGTAAAAAATAATAATTAACACTCACATAAGCCTTTGCTAATCCAGGTACTTTTCCTGTCTGAAATGTCCTTGAAAAAATACTTAACAAAGTCTTCAAAGGTGACAGTGGCAAGAGCATTGATGCTTGCAGCTACAGTGCTACAATGTAAACAAAATAATAACATGTCAGGAATTGATTATAATTTCTTTTAAAGTATATTTTAGTTTTGGATAGAGTAAGGAAGGGTTAGACCCCGTCAAGTTTGTATTGCTGTCTGCATCCCTGCTAATTAAATGTACCCTCTATTTGTCCTGGTGAGTATTCTAATTGCAACAGAAAGTATTTGGAATGCCAAAATGTTAGACTTGTCACCAGAACAAGCAGTAAGGATGAGGCCTCATTCACACAGCCAAGAGTCGGTCCGTATAGATCTGTGCGGCGTGCACGACCGTATCTGGCCGCTCCCGGGAAGGAAAGGTGCTGCGTGTGATTGTACACAGCAGCCTGTTCTTCCCTATGGGAGGACGCCGCCTGTACGCTGCCTTACGCTCACCCGAACTGCACATCCATGTGGGTGCGGGTGTCCGTGCTCGGACGCAGACAGGATCCAGCCTATCTGCGTACGAGTACAGACACCCGCACGGATGTGCAGCTCAGGTGAGCGTAAGGCCGCGTCCAAACAGGCTGCTGTGTACAATCACACACAGCACCTGTCCTTCCCGGGAACGGCCCGATAGGGCCGTGCATGCTGCACTGATCTGTACAGGCGGACTCTAAGCAGTGTGAATGAGGCCTAAATCTTCTGATGGGGACATCTGTTCAGGTGATCAATCTCTAAGAGTGGATTTTCCCTCACTTTTGTAGAGATTACGTCTCACTTCCTGTTGCAATCTTTAAACAGGAAGAGAAAAGAAAACTCCCCAACAGAGCACAGACAGCAACAAATAAACTGACAGGGAATTAAACCCTTCCTTATTCTATTTAATACATAAATAAATAAAGCATTTTGGCTATACATACACTTTCAAAAGACAGCTTATATTAATATGAAGTCTGATTACTAATTAACACTTATTTGCTTTCCATGGCAACCACATTTTGCATTTTATCAATGATTTAGGCTAGTCATGATTGATTGTTGTGGGCTGATGCAATCATTGCTGTTTGTTAAAAAAAGAACTCCGGGGAAAAAAAACGTAACCCTTGGAGCAACGATGGAATGTCCCTTGGCTTCCTCACGTCCTATAAGATCTGCTACATCCAACAGATATACTAATAGATATTAAAACACCAAATGGTTACCTCAATGTACCACTAAACGCACACGCCACAAAAAGACCAGGCAGTCCAGGCATTTTTGCAAATAAGTGCATAACAAAGTAGGGCATCATCTGCAAAATAAAGCTTTAGATTAGATACTTGTCTTACGTAAATCAAATAATATCTCAAAGATGGAACTATACTTGCATTGTGTACATGTGTGGTGATAAGTACAGACTCGGAGGCTATGCCATCATGTTATGCTCGAACTAACAATTAGGAACCAAGCAGCATGGTTCCTGACCATGTGATCACCTATTCAAAGTTTCACCATGACAGCCAATCACAGTGATCATATGTGCTTTGTTTACAAACAAACCTCTCCCAGCTGTAGCTGTCATTGTGCCTGTTAGCCTCTATTTAGATTGCAGTTGCCATGGTGCTGCACATGTGATCAGCTACAACACCAGCCATTTGAGGGCTAGAAAATTTAGTTGGGAGCCGAAATAACAACACTGGCAACCGTGACAGTTGTTAGCAGAGGCATGCCTTTAATGTAACTGTATTGGGAACAGTTACATTGATGAGTTTAGCTCTGCTTTAACCCCTTAGTGACGGGAGACATACAATGTACATCCTCGCCACTAAGTGCTCAAATGACTTCTCACATACACTGATGTGAGCAGCTATTTGGGGCTCTGTAATGCCTGAGAATCAGCGGTTACAGTTCTTTAATGGATGCCTCACTATTCCCGGTAGGGATGTTCTGATACCGATACTAGTATTGGTATCGGGGCCAATACCAGGCCTTTTCATGAGTATTTGTACTTGTGAAAATGCACTGATCCTTAAAGCCGATGCCAGTCCTTTAAATTTTCAAACCGCAATGGCTGTCTGAGTTCCTGCACTTGTGGGGACTTGTCAGCCTGCTAGGGACCTCCGAGTAGCTGTCCATGGCAGTGCCTGTCCTCCTCCTTCCCATCGCAGGCACAGCCATGGACAGCCCCACACAGCACAGTACGGCCCCGAACACTGGCACTTTCCACAGCAAAGGAACTGCCCACAGAGCCCTGCAGCAAATCGAATGTCGGGTGAGATCGGCACGCAGCCTGGAGAGATGAATTCTGCTGTGGGGGGCATGTATTTTGCTGTGGGGGGTATGTATTTTGCTGTGGGGGGCGTGTATTCTGCTTTGGTGACATGCATTCTGCTGTGGGGGCATGTATTCTGCTTTGGTGACATGTATTCTGCTCTGAGGACATGTATTATTTCTGGTGACATCTTTATTTAGCTCTGGTGAAGAACTGCCCTAAAATCATCAATCTGTGTTCTTTTAGAAAAAATGCCACATGTCCCTTAATGGAAAAGTATCGGTTATTGGTATCGGCAAGTACCTGTGGGAAAGAACTTGTACTTTTCTATCTGAATATTATATTTGAATGATATTGTACTTGTACATGGTCTTAAACAAGTGGCATCGGGACATCCCTATTTCCCGGAACAAGACAGCGCTGACTGTATGTAGCACAGACTACTAAAGTGAATTTCAGCATTCCCAGCGGCCCTCTAAATGTGACACATGGATACATACATGTATCCAAGCTGGCTCAATCTAATGGAGAGAGAGAGAGATAGGAGAGAGGGAGATGGGAGAGAGAGAGAGAAATGGGAGAGAGATCTGGGAGAGAGATATGGGGGAGAGAGAGATGGGAGAGAGAGATGGAAGAGAGAGAGATGGGAGAGAGAGGGAGAGAGAGAGAGAGAGAGAGAGAGAGAGAGAGAGAGAGAGAGAGAGAGAGAGAGAGAGAG
>NW_017306992.1:925808-939552 GCF_000935625.1 Nanorana parkeri
AGAGAGAGAGAGAGAGAGAGAGAGAGAGAGAGAGAGAGAGAGAGCATGTTCACAGATTGCTGTGTGTCTTAATAATCACTGCAGAAAATATCTTAGTGCAAAGGCCAAATTTCAAGTTAATAATTGCTTCAGTACACACATCTGAAAGTTTCTGTGTTTTAAACGGAGAAGCAGCATAACTGCTACTGTGCTAAAGTTTTGCTGATTGAGCACCTGGTCAGGAGCGTTTATAAATCCTGCAGTCCAAGGATCACAACCTTCGTAATGTGCGTACATGACCAAACCAGAGAACACAGCGCAAACCAAGATCACCCACAGTCCAAGCAGGTTAAGGTACAGAGCTCTGGAAGAATGAATAAAAAAATGGAGCTTAAATTACAAGGAAGGAGCAAACATATTTTTTGCAAGGAAAGAAAACTAGCTCAGTTTCTAAAATAATAGCCTTTTATAAAAATCGTAACATTTTATCTTCTTAGCTACAATGAAACACAGTTTAGGATTGTATTTATTGTGGTCAAAGCCCCACTGATACGTACCCAGGAATCGAGATGATGGACCTGCCTACAATGACCTGAGGTGTGCCGTGGTCACTATGGTCAGTATGCAAAATAAGGGGGCAAAAACAAACTATAGGTTAAAATACTGGATCTATTGACAAAACATCACGAGAGGAGTTTACCAAAAGCCTGAGCCATCTCCATCTGAGGGTCAGGTACATATCTGGTGTAGCACCCCGAATTCCACCTACCCGGCTGTTTAATAATAGGCACCGGAATGCCATTGCTAGATGCGGCTGAGGCTGCCCCAATTCTAAATGAAGGCCCCGAATATTGATCAGGGTTGAGACCCATGCTGCAGATAAGAATCCAAATATGTCTCAAAAATTGGGAGGCGCTAAGGGGACCGCCTGACAAAAGGTAACAAGGGACTATCAGGAGAGTGATGCTCAAGGGCTGCAGCCTTTTGTGTCGTATAAAGTTATAAAGTAAATAATTGCATGGCAGAGCAGTGATCATTGCCACTTTCACATTTTTGTCTTGGATTCCATTTTCCATGCATCTATCATACTTGGATTGATGCTGAGCAGGTGCTGCCATATCCCACCACTAACACACAGCCCTTGTGAATGACATGTTCCCATCAAATACTTTTCATACTGTTTATTAACTTCAAACCTGACTTCCTTTAAAGAGGAACTTTACCCATATTGTCAAAATAACAACAAAGGCACCTTTAGAAATGTTTAGCAATGACAGTCTACAAACAGATACTTCTAGATAATTGCCAGCTTTTTATTCTTTACATACCTTTTTTTATGCCCCATTCTTCTCACAGTGGCCATTTTTACTAAGAGCAGATTAATCCATCTCCACTTCTTGGAACTCTGGCACATGTGACCAGGCACATTTTAGGGGAGGCAAATGCCTTTGTGTCCTTTCCGGGATGCAATGTTTGGGCATGGTTACATATTTTGTGCCAAAGTGGACCAGGAAGTGGAAATAATATGCAAGTAAAATAGAAATATGTTTGTTTAGCTAATGTATGTAAGATGATTTCATATCAGCATGCAGAGCTGTATGCTGATATGATTTTTAGTCAAAGGGTGTAAAGGTCCACTTTAAGTAGACTGAAGCAGATCACCCACAATGACCAATGACACAGATTTTGAAAGCCTCTTTTCACATCTGCTGTGTTGCTTATATTAAGAAACTTTTGAGATCCATCAAGCCAACTACACCATGGTTTTGCACATTTGCCATATGCTACTAAGTAGACTAACTTCAGCTACCAGACCAGCCAAACCATATACTATAAGGATCCAAAATATTTCTCAACTATTGAGTAGGAATGGACCTCTCTCATTCACAAACATAGGATTCCTTAGTAGTGTCAAGACCATTATATAATGGGGATCCTAAATATTTCCCAGCTCATGAATAGAAATGGACTTCTTCCTGCTTTAAGCAGCATCATGGGCCTGAAAAATTCTTGTATGCACATCTACACGACCTTGGGTGCCCATAATATTTCATTTTCACAGTATATATATATACAGCACAGTGACTTAGTGGTTAGCACCTCTGCCTTGCAGCACTGGGGGTCCCCAGTTTGAATCCCGGTCAGGATGCTATCTGGGAGTTTGCATGTTCTCCCTGTGCTTCATGGTTCCCTCCCACACTCCAAACACATGCTGGAAGGTCAATTGGCTCCTGTCTAAGTTGGCCCTCATATGTATGCATGTGCAACAGGGACCTTAGATTGTAAGCACCTTGAGGACAGGGACTGATGTGAATGTGCAGTATGCAAAGCATTACATAAATTGTCAGCGCTATGTAAATACCTTTAAGGTTTATTTGTATATTTGTCAAGTGAGCAGAATCTAATCTAGACAGAAAATTACAGATGCAGCAGAAAGAGCTCATTAAACTAAGATAAGAACATACCCATTATCTGGAAATAAAGCAATACATGCTTTATGGGATCTATTCACTAGATCTATTCACAAGAGATAATCCACACCTGTAAATCATTTTTTCTATTCTAGACTAGTGTTACTGTGGTCTACATGTGTAATAAGTGCTACTTATGACGTGTTAGCAAGATTGTAACATCACATACACACAAACTGTTATCATGCTGTGTAGAAAGGCTTCTAGAAGAAAGGCCACAAGCTTTATTAACCAAAGACTATAGATGCAAATGTTTCTTAAAATCCACCTATGTGACTATTTTCCTGGTTTGGCTCCACAAACCTGTTATTCATTTTCCCAATATTAGTTTTCAAAAGTGTTCATCTAGCCAAACCTGACCATTAAATAATTGAATTGCCTTAAATAAACCCCTTCAAGAAAAAAACCCTTCAAATTGATAATAATGTTGTATTAAGTTGCTGTAAGCTATTTCAAATGCTTTTTAATTCACTTACAATGGATGCCGCTCCTTTATGTTTAAAAGTTTTGGCTTCATGCAAAATCAGCTGGTCCTCTGAGCACTGACCCTGATATCAGTTTTTTTCCATTGCAGGGTCCTATGGAGCCACCCTTTTGTGCAAGTAAGCTGTGTGTGCCTCTACAAGCATATAGGCACAGCAGGGCAATCCACACCCCTCCTCCCTGCTTTTCCTTGCTCCTTCCATCTTTCTCCAAGCTAGTAGATGGACAGCTGCCGGAGACTGTCCTTTTTGATGTTATACTGTACAGGAAGTTCAGGGAATCTGAGCTGAGAGGGTTGGAGCCAGCTAATCCAAAACATGATGACTATAAGAAGTTGGGCAGATATTTAAATACTTTGCTGGGTAATGTATATTTGTAAGATTATTAAAATAGGGATATTGTTTTTGTAGTTTTCTGTTTGACAAGTAACAGCACTAGCTGCTAACAATAACAAAGTAAAGCATTTTGGTGCGGCATGAGGAATCTTACATCAAAACGTATTTTGTGAAAATTATTCTCATAGCATATGATTGAATAGGTTACAGGTCACTAAGGTACATTTTGTCATGCGGTTTCAGCAGATTTCAGTAATTTCATTCAACTTACAGTTTTGCGTGTTTTTCTGATTTGCAGGAAATGCATCTCTGGATAGTTGACTGGTTGACCCCATAAATGCCCAGCCATGTAAATGTTCCTCCCACTGCAATGGTCCAGAAGGTATGTCTTCTTAGTGGATCTACGCTAAAACTGTAAAAAAAAATATAATGAATGGAAATTCAAATGTAGCATTTTTTTATATCTGTTTAATAAAAGCAAAAATTACCCATTGATCCTGCCAAATATTCAGTAAGCTTGTAACTTCCTATGCTGTCTGCTTCTGCTAACTGGAATCTCAAACAGTGCTATCAACCCCGCCCGGTTTATCTCTGCGAACAACTCCTCTTATGTTATAGAGATGAAGAGGAACAGAGAGGGAGAGGGGGGGGGGAGAGGGGGACGAGAGAGAGAAGGGAAGAGGGGGAGAGAGAGGGACAGAGAGAGAGAGGGAGAGAGGGAGGGGGAGAGAGACAGAGAGAGGAACAGAGGAAGAGGAGGGAGAGAGTGAGAGTGGGGGATAGAGAGAGGGGAAAAAGGTGAGGGGAGAGAGCGAGAGAGATGGGAAGGGAGAGAGAAAGAGAGAGGGTTGGGAGAGAGAGAGAGGGTGAGGGAGGGAGAGAAGGAGAGGGGTAGAGGGGGAGAGGGAGGGGAGAGAGAAAGAAAGAGAGAGAGAGAAAGAAAGAGAGAGAGAGAAAGAGAGAGAGAGAGAGGTTTTGTAAATACTTCCAGTCCTACATTAAAAATGTTCCTCCATAATACAGTACAGAACATGAATGTTGTCACCTTAGGACATAAAGTATGTTAGCTGGATAAACAGGTGAAAATAAACAGAAAAAAGGTCTCATAAAAAGAAAACAAACCTTCTCTATAAGGACTTCTACACTGCAATATATTACCGTTCTGTTCTTGGGTTTACATACATTTTTGCAAGTTAAAGTGTATGTCATTTTATTTCTTTAGCTATGGATACAATGTGAAAGGGAATGACGGAAAATCCATTATTTCCAAGTTTTCACAGGAAGTGATGATGAATCGTTTACTGTGTAAACATGTTTTGGTGATTACTGTCCAAAAGGGGAGATCCCCTTACTTTGGAGTGATCTCCTCTTAGTTCCTGCCTGGACAGGAAGAGAAAGAAAGTTTCCCTGGTGGGTCACAGACAAATAAAATTCGACAGAGGTGTTTATCATTCCTACATTATCCAAAACTCTCCCCATGCAATTCACACTACCAACTCGAGACATCAAATCAATGGGCAACATGAACCAGGAGTAATGGACTCTATTCTGGGCCATTATTTATTTCTCCTCTTAGTCAGTGGGTCAGTAGCTTTTCTCCATAGGTCCTTATAGAAAAGCCCCCACACTGAAGACTTACATATAGATGGTTTCTCCATTAGGGTTTGTAGAGAAACTTCAGATTTTCAACTACTTTATTCAGGAATGAGAGCATTTAATTAAAGTAAAACTGATTTCTGCATTTTTATCTCCTCTGAAACACCATTGTCTTGCTTACCATACATTCATTTAAATATGTTATAGTGATTATACGGGAAATTGTTCATTTACATTTCTTCTTTTAGTATTTATTTTGTTTAGCTTTACTTTTTAGACCTTTAGAAAATAATTATCCTTGCTAGATATTTACTCAACAATGTCCAAACGTGAACCGTTCATAGCTGTCTGCCATATTTGGCTTGGACCTCCATTTTGGATTGTGCCTTCAACAAGAACCGATAAAAATCCAACGACCATCACAATCATCTGAAAAGCATCTGTCCATACAACCGCTTTGAGTCCTCCCTAGATTGAAAGAATAGCACCAATTACACAACAAGAGCAATGTAGTTTCAGGTCAGAAACCACAGAGGAAAAATTAGATTATTGGCAAGTAAGGTACTGTATTCAAATAGTAATAAAGTAACCTGTGCCTCAATATAAAAAAAAACATAAAAATCAGCTTGCAGATCAGATAATATACACATATAGAAAAAGAAAATACACAATAAATTGTGGTGCACAAATGACAGTGTTTGCTTAATGGAAAACGAGTAAGCTGCTATAGAGTCTTTGCTTCATAAGAAACAAACACACTGCTGCAATCCCAGGAAACCTGGTAGAGGTGAGAGACGTGGAATACCATAACCTGCCCTGACAAATGCTGCATCAAAGAGTAGGGGATATATGGCGAGATTGGAATAATGTATAAAGATATCTGGCTACCTTGCCTGACTTACAATAATCGTACATAGACCTCTTATACCACATGGAGTCATAAAATCTGGTAAACAGCTTCATTCATTTTTGGGAAGAGGCAATTATACTATTTGGTGCAATTGAATACACTAAATGCTCATCTTACGAAGAGACGTTTCTTGTACAGTGGTTTACTTGTTTCTTATTAAGCAAAGAGCCTGTAGTAAGCTACTGTATAGATTGGGTGAATTATTGTTATCGGTGGCATAATTGCATTTGCAGCCTGGATTCAGGTACGAGTCTCTCCTTGAGAGGTAGTGCTGGCTCTTTCCTTGTAAAAGCCACATATATCTCTAGTTTTTGAACTTTATTTCACCAAATATGTGCAATCTAAATACTTTTACATAGCAGTAGTTGGTGTGAAGGAAATAGGTAACAGTTACTACTTGCATACATGTTTAGATTAGATCCCCTCCATGTTGGCCATTTAATATTTACAAAGGATTTTGAGTAAGATAGTGATCTGCTTCCACTCATGGCCATGGTTTTCCATTGATCAGTCAATAACATAACCTAATCGTTTAGATATTTTGCCCACGTATTCAATTCGTAAAGCTTGACTCCAGGCAGATTTAATTGTGACATAAGTACCTGAATTTAACTTTTTGTCTAGCTCCTTGTAATTTACTGAGCGGCTGAGCTTGTATTGGGACAGGGAAGGGCAGTGCTAGGAGCCAATCAGTTATGCTATGTGTTGATAAGGAAAAAGCTGACTGGAGGAGAATGCTGAGTGGGCAGAAAGATAAACTTAATAGTTTGCTGCTGCTTCTTCACTGTCCAATTACAGGTTAGGGTGGGGAGCCTACCTAGCTGTATTGCTTTATTGCAGTAGACAAAAGTCAGATCACTAACCTAGCTGTGCTATCTGACTGTGCTATCTGTGTAAATATTACGACTAGATGGACATACATTCAAATGCTTTAGAAAATAAAACAGTGCCCTTATGTGTATGTCATCTCTGTGCTCAGCTGTGTAACTGAAGTTCAATGTTAAGTTATGTATGGCAGCTTGGTATCACATCTCCTGTCTGATTTTGGACAAAATTGCATCTATTTCTCACCAACTCCATTTTAAAAGTTTATTCTTTCATGCACTACCTAACTACTGTACTTTTCTCTAGGGTGCCATACCCTGCATGGCACCTCTCTTTGAAAAACATATGAGATGGGCCTGCAGGAAATTATGTGGTCATTAAAAGGCATTCACTTCATACCGTCACCAGTTTTCCCCTTTCTCTCATGTGATGGAAACATAAGTAATTTTACTTTATAAACACTGAACCAATAAATACATTTGTAGAGCATGGGTCCCCTTTAATATGATACAGAAGAAAAACCAAATACTTACCAATGTGCAGTAGAAGGTGCAGACAATACCAGTGGCAAACACAGATCCCCACAGATTAAATCCAGTCACTGTAAAAAAAAAATCATAGGTATCTAAACACCATTGTAAAACCACATGAGAATGGCAATGGTGTTGAGCAGTGCAGTCATATGCTCCGCATGAATGCGCCTCATTCATCTGTCTTACCGAACTTACCGGAGTCAGATGTAAGGAGACAATTTGGAATGTTCTAAAACATTTATTGTTTTGAAAACCTTCTGCCTATTTATATATGAATGGTACAATGATTAGTGGTATATATACAGTATTTAGAGTATACAGCACCTTTTTAGCTTTGTGTAAAAAACTACCAGTGTTAGGCTTCCAGCACAGAAAACTAGCTTTGGATCTAAGTCTGCTTTAAGCAGGATCGGGCAAAGACCAAGCTGGGGAATGCACACAATGATCTATAAAAAAGGCCAACAAGGACACTTATCAGCCAGATCTAGGGAAGGGAGTGTAGAAACTGTGTAGGAAAATGTGTGATTGTTTGTCAGAAACAAAAAAAAAACTGCTGTTTATGACCTCCCAGCCTAGGCAGACTAGATCATATGGCCTCCAGTAACCATTTATCATTACAGACTGTGGAGTCTATCATTTTTAGTCATACAGGCCCTGCCTAGTAGACCTGTATTAAGACAAGAGGAACAGCAAGGTGCAGAATTTCCAGAGGCTGTGTATGGAATGTGCAAATGTGGTTGACCCACATAGATAATTACAAACCATATACATTAACTAACACTGATAAAGCTATTTACATTTAAAGGAAAAGTATTGGGAGAGTAAACATACTCATGCCTCTATAGTATTTGGAGCCAGCATGGGACACTGCAGCTCTCTCACACCAGCTCCATAGATCAAGAGCTGAGGAGTTATGCAATCTCTGACCACTCAGCTTGTGGTCTTTTCCTTGCAGAGAGCAGTGACAATCAGTCATCACTCCCCACAGGGATTGCCCTCTCTGTTCCTCCAGCACTCATTGCAGGGACAGACAAGGGAGGAGGTGGGCACAGCTGCCTTTGGGTAGGAGGCAGCACCAGCTGTCAATCAGGCAGCCAGGTGGATTCCAAAAATATTGTTGGGATTCTTCTGAGCTGCAGTGCAGCTCTGCACTGCCAGCATATAGCAGGCAGTAGATTCACCCTTTGTATTTCTCCTGATGACCATAGATTCTGGTATGGAATGTGAAAAGAAATCTAAAAAATTTGAGAAGTGAGAGGTGTTGCAGTGACAAGTGTCTAAAAGGGAAATATTTCCTCTCACTTCCTATTTTGTCTCTGGGACAGGAAGTGAAGTTCCATTTCCTATTCTATCCAAAACAAAAAAAGGTGTTGGCTTTACAAAAACTTTAAAAAACATCAAAACACCTATAATTCCTTTTTGCACATTGTAAATGGTCTTCAGAGTCAATGTCCCTCCTGTCCCCAGTAAACATTGTTAAATCTGTTAAGAAATGGGTAAATGTTTATATTCCTGTTTTGTGCACTTATCTATATATTCCATGTAATAAAGATATAGTTTCCATATAATAAAAGTCACTTCTTTATATGTTTACAATGTTGACGTGGTTAAATATTTAACATTGATAATAAATATTCATTAAAAATGTGTGAAAGCACGTTCATTCTGCAGTTAAAGGTTATTACTATTGTCCCAAGTTATTGGATCTATTCAAATACTTTTTCTAAGGACTTTGCAGTAAAATTCTGTTTAATATGTTTGCAAAATGTCTGCAGCACATGGCAATGATGGTTCCCCCTCCACACCCCAAGAAGTCACATAAATGTAAGGTACCCCAGATATAACCCAGTCCTTTGAACTCACTGTTACTGGAAAACCTTCAGCATTTATTTGTGAGTATATAAGGTGAACCTACGCTTAGTGGCCCTTTCCGCCCTTCCTAACCAGGGGCACTTGACGTCCAAGACAATAATAATAAGATATGCTGGACACGTGGCTCTTAGTGGACATAATTTACCATGAAGGCATCAAAGTGGAACCTGTAGTCCGTGGTGCATAATGGGTGTTATACTTTTAACTTCTTCCCATTCAGACTTGTACCTGGCAGGCAAAAATCTTACAGCCTTAACTTCCTTTGGTAATCGGTGATGTCACGTGGCATGTGTCATGCCCTTTAGAAACATTCACATTTCACCATGCTCACCAATTACTGTGGCACCATGGCAGTGGCACACTTTTTAATCTATAGAATTCTGCCCTACCTATTATCAAGGGGCTAGTTGGTTGTGTTTGCTTCCCCAGGCCAAAGTCCTCCTCTGGTCCTAACTTTAAGGAGAACTATGAGATTAGTGATTTCCACTCACCTCATAGTTCTAGCCGACCTGTGACAATGAGACTGTCACAGGTCGGCTCAGTAGATCGGGAGGTGAGTGAACACATACCAGGTTCGCTCACCTCTCGATCCTGTCACGGCTCTCTGCCGTGACCGGGGGAGGGCTGGATTCCCCTCTCCGATCTGCCAGCGCTGACTGGCGGAACGGACGGGGGAGGGGGCGGGTACAGCTGGCTCTGCCTCTAGATAGGCAGAGCCAGCTGTCACTCATACAGCTGGGCGGATCCCATCATCTACGTCGGGATCCGCTCCGGCGTCTCAGTATACCGCGAGCTGTAGCTTGCGGTATACTGAGCTTAGGGTAACGGGAGGACGCTAGTTTGTGTCCTCCCGTTAGCCTAAGGAGAACTATGGGGAAAAACACTGACCCCATAGTTCTCCTTTAAAGATAGTTTTAAGAGTTCAGTTGCTTTCATTTTGGTAATTGAAACCTGTATTGAGGGACCATGAAGGCTTCCATTACAAACCTCCTCCAATGTTTAATGTTTTGAGTCACTGAAATAATAGAATATGCAGCATTCAGAGTCGGTTAAAATGAAGTCAACACTCTTGCATATTTGCTCTGGTGCACTACTGTATCTCAGGAAGAACTAAAACTAGTGGATCAGTAAAACAACTAGGCAACTGGCATTTTAAAGGGAGAGATCAGCAGTGGCAGCCCACACATTTCTAAATATAGGTTTCCAACTATAATGTCTGAACCAACAAACACACTCAACAAGTTTCTAGAAGACATGAAGATTAGCCAGGTACTCTCAGAGCAGTAGACCAGGCAGACATGGAAACAGTTCCAAACCTAATTTCTGCAAAATATCCTGCTACTTCTCCATTGTGGTCACTGTATGATTGAAGCCAGGGGTACAGTAACATTCTCCCTATGAATTCCTTTCTATAGAATAATCTCTCCCTTGTTCTAATGTGTCGTATTCTTAACCACTGTGTTTTCTATGTAACCAATTATTGGCTCCATCTTGCCCCACTTTTGGATCCAAAACACTTGTGGCAGGTGGATGGAGTAATGACAGGGTGGGAAAAGGATCCATAGTCTAAATGGTCCAAAAGGGGTAGTACAAGTGTTTGCTGTATAGAATAGGGTCACATGGGGCTTGGGGAACAGGGGTTACAAAAAAAATCTATCCATACTAAGTAATATCATTCAAATATGTGAAGCGGCGATATGATATATTGAATTATATTAATGCAGGCTCATGCAGCTAATTTAAGTGAGCAGCTGTAAGGAGGAACGCCCAGTTTTTTAAGAGTAATCGAGCGCAGAAGTTTCTATAGAAAACATACTAAGTCATTATGTTTCTTCTAAATGGAGCTATGCAAGGCAATCTTCAGCTACTGACACAATAGAATAAGATTCAATGGGCTTTAAAACTTCAATTTGGAACATTGTTCAAGCTGGCTCTCATGTGATAACTGGGCAGGACTGTTTGGAGTTTCAGTGGCAGTGCCAATAGCAGAGGCACTGGGTTGTTAGCTCAATATAGGCCAATAGGAGCTCACTAGAGTTCTGGCAGATCATTGGTTGTTTTTTGTGTATTTGTAACAATTTAAAGAAAAAACATGGGGAAATATGCACATATTGCAGAGATGTACTGAATATTTTTTTTTACTTTACTCATTTACTAACTTTTACTTACACTTTATAGTGATTTGGGACTGATAGAAGCAAACATGTTCTTTTCATTGTCATCACAACAATCTAATTTTTTAAAGAGGATAAGACAAGGAAAAGGCAAGGAAGACCCAAAAAGTGATGGATCCATGACATAGAAGATTGGAAAGGTCTGAGCGTAAGTAGAGGGAGAAGTAGAGGGGGGAAGTAGCCAACAAAACAACAATGGAATCCTAATAAAGACAAAGCTCCATGCAGTATTATGCATGGCTCATCTAAACATGAAAACCTATAAAAGCTAGCAACAATTCCATTGCTTTGAGGGAATATTTTTTTAACTACTATGGTTGACCATCAAGTGCAGTCTAGTTTGTCTACACTGAGCTTAAGTGACATATTTAAGTATTATTAAAATCTTAAACTTTTTTCAATAATGAATCTGGTTCAAATGTACATTGCCCAACTAAGTATTACTTTACATGTTTGCCCAATCACCTACAGTCATCATGTTTACAAATAATCATCTCCAACTCTCTCAGCACCACTTCCATGAACTTCCTGTTGAATAAAAGATCACAAGGGACAGAACAGTCTCCAGCAGCTGTCCATCTACTAGCCTTGAGATGGAAGAAAGGAGGAACAGGGAGCAGAGAGCATGGGAATGGCTTGCCTTTTTGTGGATATGTGTTTGTGGAGACACACATAGCTTAATAACACACACACGGGTGGCTCCGTAGGAACAATGCAAGGTAAAGGAACCACCCTAAAACAAGCTATCAGTGCCATAGCTCAGGAGACAGCTGATTCTGCAGGAGGATAAAACTTTTAACCATCAAGGATCTATTGTAAGTGATTAAATCAGCACTTGAAAAAGCTTATAAAAGCTTTGGACTTTAATGGCACTTTAATTCTATCACTTATTTATTTGCATTTTGTCATTCAAGGCTGCAACATTTGTGTCTGAAATGTATTATGATGAGTGATGCAAAACTGTTGGCATAAATATTTTCTATTTATGTTGATGCTACTGTGTTATCATAACACAAAGTTTATGTAGCATACAAAGACTGGGTTATCACGCAGATAGGTTTCTTGTCTCGTAAAGTTCAGTTTTATTTATTTATAACCAGTATCTTGTTATTAGCCAGCCAATGATTAACAAGGCAATTACATGTTTATAGTTTAATTAATAGGCATATACAGTATCTTAGCATAGAGTAAGACACTCTCCTCGGATCATTCGGACACTTTTGAGTAGTTTTACTAGTTGTAGTTGTTGTAAACTATCTATTAAAAATTTGTAAATATTTTTTTTCTATTACCTATTATTTAAAAGCAAAGGCAGAAAAATAAAAGAATGCATACTAGATTACCATCCCGGTCTGGTCAATATCTACAAGGAGTTTGCATGTTCTCCCTGTGCTTATGTGGGTTTTCTCAGAGTACTCCGGTTTTCTCCCACACTCCAAAGACATGCTGGTAGGTTTATTGGCTTCTCTAAATTTGCCCTTGTATGTATGAATGTGGGATAGGGACCTTAGATTGTAAGCTCCTTGAGGGCAAGGACTGATGTGAATGTGCACTGTGTAAAGCGTTGCGTAAATTGGCGGCGCTATATACAGTAAATGCCTGTAATAAATAAATAAATATAAAGACACGATAAAAAGCTGATGTCACTGACTTACCCTGATTCAAGGCCAAAGCTGGTGCATACACTACTACTCCAGTATAGAGGATCTATAAAAGATTTTATTACAAATAAAAAAATATATACACAGTCATTAAAATTGTGTGTAAACTCTATAAAGACAAAATCAATAGTTTTTCAAACATCTTTGGGTCAGTGTAGTTCAGGCAAAAAGCCTGTTCACTTTGCATGGAAATTTTCCCTTAGCTTAGTGAATGTGGTGAAAATGTACTTTGCAAAAAATACCTAATGAGGTGCAAGGAAAATAAAATAATATTTGCATTTGCACATGATAGGATGATGGAAGTCGGCAGAGATTCACTGCAAATCCTTGCAAAATAAACAGCATATTTGCCTTTAATAAATCAACTTCAATGTGTCTTTCCTTGCATTTAACTATTACATTATTGTGTATTTCATCACATACTAATTAATGAAGGGTTAGTCTGGAAAACCACACTACAACTGTCACCATGGTTTAATGTTAAAACCTAATATGTCTGCAAAAATGCCACTGCTACCATATATGAAGCAAAAAAAAAATGTGTCACCTGAATTGTAGCTATTAATGCTACAGAGGATTAGCTAGTGTTATAGGTCCGTTTAGGGGTTAGGTTAGTGTTCTGCTTAACTTTACATAAATGGCATTTGTCCTGCTATGGTACACTGCACTCTCAAATGAAATGTACAAATGATCAAGGATAGCCGTGCTTTAAAGGTGCACTCATAGACCACATGTGTTTAAATAAAACAATTACATTTATTAATACATAATTAAAATTACATTTCAGGCGCCCAAATACATTTTTCAAAAAGTCTTAATTAAAACAGTTAAAACATCTAAAGAGAAAATTGCCTAGCTAGGAGTGCCAAATGCTCACACCATCCATACTATATATACAATATATA
>NW_017306992.1:940619-963608 GCF_000935625.1 Nanorana parkeri
TAATATATAATGATATTGTAACCCTTATTTTTATTGTGCATATACATATGCACAATAAAAATAAAGGTTACAACATCATCATACTGTCATTTGGGTGCAGATATATGTATCACTTTCCAACACTTGTTGTATTCATATGTAGGGTGACAAATGGTGCAGCAGATTGACCTTCTTCCTTTGGGACTTCATCAGGAGATAGGCATTCAAAGCATTGCTGGACCAATTTAAATGGGAGGAACCTGCCAGGACCTCAAACACTTAGAAGGAGCCAGTCCTCTTGTCACATCAGATCCTTAACTGGCGGTAGTAGTCGTTGTTGGCTGACGGTGTGTTCTTTCCCTCTTCCATGGTGCCCCACCAAGACACGGGATATTGGCCTATCTCCTTCCTTTGGAATTTGGTCTGGATTGATTTTGATTTGATCACCTATCTCCTGATGAAGCCCATGTTTTGGAGTGAAACAAGTTGAGAAAAGAAAGAAGGCCAATCTGCTGCAGTGTTCATCACCCTACATATACTGTTTTATAAATATGCACTATGAAGTGTTCAGGTAAAGAAGGGTTATGGATTAGCAGGGTTACGAAGTGTACAGGACACTTTGGGGGTTATTCACTAAGCTGCCAAAGGCATAACCGGACCAAAGTGAAGGGAGCCAAAGCCAAGGTGAGGGTTGTGGTGAAGAGACCCTTGTCCTCATCGGCATGGGGAAAATATGCTTTTCCAGGGGTCCCCTCCTAGAAATTAGGGGGCTGGTAAATCCCTCCATGGATACATGATCAATGCATCCAAGGATAGTGATTATTTTCTAACTGCATGTAATCATATCATATATAATAATATATGCTGTAGCTCAGGCACTGTGTCACATGACTGTAGCAATGTGTTGTTCAGTGGCATTTTTTTGTGGGGGTGGGCATACACAATTTAGCTATAGAGTCTTGTGATTTCTAGCTATGCGCCTGCATGGATGGTTCAAAGGAAATATGTTTAGAACATATACCTTAGTTGAGAGGGTCTGGACATCTGAACCAGCCTTGAACCAGCTTATCGTTGTACTGGCAGGAAACAGAGCCAAGTGGGAAAAGTCTCCCTTATGATAGATCCTGAGAAAATGAAGCCAGTACTGCACCAAAACTTTATGCATCACTAACATTTTCTTTTGGGGTCCTTTCTTGGTTAAGGAACTGAGCCCTCTCATGAAAAGTAAAACATTGTTACTATTGTAAGAATTTCTTATTCTTCCATGTTTTCTTGATTAGATCTCCCATATGTGTCCTCAAAGGTCAGGTGGTAACTTCACCCCAACATTTCAAATGTTGTATAGAGCATGGAAGTGTTTTTATTGTTATCTTCCCTGGGAGGGGTTCACCCTCACAATTTGTCGTGGTGACCAATTTTCCTGGCACATAATAAGAAATCCACAATTTTAAAACTTTCACCAGAACAGGAGGTGAGGAAGAATCTTCCAGTGGGTACACTTTGAAAAGATGACCTCTCACTTCCTGTTGTATCTACGTGAAGTGAAAGAAAATCTCTGCCACTGCGACAAAGATGATTAAAAAAAACCTGACCCAGGTTCCATACTTTACCAAAAACAGTTTTGTGGTTTTAGATATACATTACTTTTGTTAAGGTAGACAAACAAGTAAACCATTACCAGTACAAGTAAACCAAGTAATCAAGTAAACCATTACCATTACAAGTAAACCAGTAAAGCAGTTTGCCATTGTATGGTAAAGGCAAGAATCACATTAACTGTATCCTATCTAGAAAATGATAAGACATGGATAGATACAAGAATATATTGAAGTATAACCTCGGAGATACTTTATTTTTTATTTTTTAAACTCACATTTGTGATTACTGTGACCCTATTTAATTGTAATACTTTGTGGTTTTGAGAAATGTATTGTTTCCAGAAAGAATTACTTTCTCTGATAGTATTATATCCATTGTGTCAGATTCTTACCGTTTGTAAAATATACATAATAGTTGCAAAAAAACGGACAGGTTTGTTAAAGCGAAGTTCTAGGTACTGAAGGAAACAAAAAAGAGAGAACATATTTTAGATGACTGAATAAATACATAACTCGGCAATGCATTTAATGATAGCTCTGCAGCTTAATGGCATATCTTAGGTTATACAAAGTCAACAGTAAAACATATACAATTCGAAATTGCTATTTTATGTGAGTTCAAATCTATAAATTGCGAGGAATTAATAGCACTTGTGTACTTTGCAAAAAGAGAATTCAGAGATGTTCACGCTACAGTAAGGTGAGTTTGGGTTAGTTGCAAGTGGCATTTCAGTCAAATGAAGGTCAGAGAATGTCAACTGCGGTTCAAATGCACCTGTCATGAATTTTGAATGATCTCAGAGGCATCAAACTGCTGCTATTGTTTCAAGCTCAAGCCCATCAACACAGGTGCTAAAATGTATCTTAATCTCTAACTAAAGCCAAAACTTGTTTTTGTTTTGGATGGAGTGTAGAGGAGTTAGATCCTCTGATAGGTTGTTATAGCTGTCTGTGTCCTCGTAAGGAAGATTCACCAACTCTATGTGTCAAGTTGACCGCTATTACCTGGACTGAAATTGGGGACAAATCATGATTTTGAGTTGTCACCAGAACAACAGTAGAAGGGGAATTTATCAATGAAGACATTTGTTCTGGTAACAACTGTCAAAGCTAAGGGGTGATTTGTTTACCTTTTGGAGAGGTGTCCTCTCACTCTCTGTTTCTGTCCTGTACAGGGCAAGAAAAAAGCAAAATCTCCCCAAATGGACAACCTGACAACCAATCTATACTCTATCCAAAACTCTATACAAAACAAAACAATGCAAGATTTGGCTTGGGATATACTCTGCTTTAAGCTCAATTCACAAAGATGGATGTTATTTTAACTCAATTTGTTATCTTATTTTATGATAATTTCTTCTAAAAATGTTCTATTCACATAAATAAATAGTACTTAGGTCTGGAATCAGTATTTGCTATAATGCAGCCTTTGAAAGCCATACTTTTTCATAAATTGCTATTTTGTCTTAAAGGAGAACTATGAGATGAGTGATTTCCACTCACCTCATAGTTCTAAGCCGACCTGTGACAATGAGACTGTCACAGGTCGGCTCAGTAGATCGGGAGGTGAGGGAACACATACCGGGTTCCCTCACCTCTCGATCCTGTCACGGCTCTCTGCCGTGACAGGGGGAGGGGCTGGATTCCCCTCTCCCCGCTCCGATCTGCCTGCGCTGACTGGCGGAACGGACGGGGGAGGGGGCGGGTACAGCTGGCTCTGCCTCTAGATAGGCAGAGCCAGCTGTCACTCACGCAGCTGGGCGGATCCCGTCATCTACGTCGGGATCCGCTCCAGGTGCGGCGTCTCAGTATACCGCGAGCTGTAGCTTGCGGTATACTGAGCTTAGGGTAACGGGAGGACGCTAGTTTGTGTCCTCCCATTACCCTAAGGAGAACTATGGGGAAAAACACTGACCCCATAGTTCTCCTTTAAAGAAGTTTTATTTATTAAGGGGGTTATTCACGTAGGAGCAGAAGGATCCAGACTTAGTTTTCTTCGGCTGCCAGTGCCCTTTGGTTCAGTCTAACCAAAGGGCTGCTGTATGGGCAATTCACTATAGCCCAATAGACACCTCACTGAAATTCACAGTCATCACCATGACGGTATTCTAAAGACTGATAACCCAAACAGACAGTTTTGTGAATTTATTTTTGCAGTAAAAAAAACTCAAATAGCAATAAAATCGTTTTTGGTACATTTGTAATCAAAAAATCAATTAGTCATAAAAACACAAATGAAGCAAAGAATGCCCACATTACATATGTTTTGCATTTGTGAACTAAAACTACTGTATTGTCTGAAATGGCTTGCTACCCTCAGGGTCTATTTATATATATATTTTTGCACACAAAATGCAGATAACTTTCATGATTCCATGATTCACGCAGTTTGCAATTGAATATATTTAGAAAGAAAGTGTGCATCATGGGTGAAAGCTGTTTGAATTCTGTGTGTAAACATTCATGAATAGACCTCTTAAATTTAAATGCTAGTTGTGAGGCTTTCGGGAGTTATCACAAAATGACACTGAAGAATTAAAATAAATTTTCAGTGTGTACAAATAACCATAGTTTACATTTATTTCTGGATTGTGCTCGATCACGACTCCCTTAAGAGACCATTCCACAATTGTGCCCATACTTGACAAGGCAAATTACCCTGTCGTGCACTAGGGCTGCGCTGGCCATTTTTCCCAGCACAGCTGCAACGCAAGACAAGGCAATTTAAAAAAGAGTACTGCATGCAATGCATCTGGTGTGAATAGGCCCGGAATCATAATTCAACTGTTTGCACTGTAGCTGATCTAAATCTACTGTATGGTCAGGTCAATTTACTAATCTTGTACATGTATTCCATATGCATACATGTTTGGCCAATAATGCTAATGGTTGTAAATAAGCATATGCAAGTAGAAAATAATAATCAAAAAAATAATAGTAATAATTTACATTTACATTCTAAAGTAAACACGTACTGATAGAATATGGCAGCTGCCAATGCTTATACAGAAAATACAAGTTGCCTGGCCATCATGATGATCCAGTGGCTTTAAATCTTTCATTGTCACTGAACCAAACAAGCATGCATATCAGGGGTTCCTACTTGATTCTGACTTTCTAATCTGCAAGCTACTTTCAGGCCAATGAGTCAAAAAGTACTCATCCTTAGACAGCTAGGCAACTAGCATTTACTTTAAGTGGTATGCCAGAATAGTTCACATGCACAATAAAAAATAAAATCTGGTATAAGTGGTGTAATGTAGCTAAAATGGATAGGGTCTTAATACACTAATGTGTAAATGAATATTTGCTCCTCAGTGGATCGCATAGTTCAGTGAGCTTGTGAATTGTTAAGTGACCTGGGGATGTGCTTCACTTCCTGGACACTCCCACGCTGGTTGCATCTAAATTAACACACCGCACTACATAAAAGACAATACTACAATAATGTAAACACAATAGAAGGTTCCTTTAGAATACCCAACATTTTTGCTTTAGTCAGTGTCTAACAAACAGTTTTATAAAGTACGGAAATGTAATTTCATTGAATCAAGTTTATTTTCTTGTTACTTACTTCGTAAGTGCTAGTAATGCCAGACCTGTAAAATACTGGTATAAAGAGTTCAGCAGAAATCGTGATCACAAACGTATAGGAAATAGCAAAAAAGAAGTAGTATGCTCCAAAGCGAACAACTTCTGATGGAGTCCCCAGAACAGTTATTGCAGACATAAAACTAGCAGTCAGTGACAGAGCCACAGGTCCACAAGTCATCTGTCTCCCACCAACCAAGAATTCATTTGATGTTTTATTTCTCCTTTCTTTAATTGCAAAGAAGACTCCAATGCCTGCCGAAACCACTAAGAGAGCTGCAAACACAACATAGTCCCACACTGAAAAGTTACTGATCTCGGGCTTTTCATACATGGTCATCTTGTTTTCCTTGTCGCTTTCTTTTCCAGATGTTTAAACAAGTAAAATATCTATATTGCATCCATGTAGTAAATGTAGTGTTCAATAAAAATCGGGAGCATGTATTGTGTAAACAGCTGTAGTTGCTTCCAAGTGCAAAGAGATATATTGAGAAGTTATCAGACTATAAATTGTGTCTTCACAAGTTCTCAGGCGAGGCCCAGGGATGACAGATGGCCAATAACATTGCTTGATTATTTTACAACAGTCTTGTATCGTTCACTTTTTTATTTAGTTAAATATTACTTAGATCAGTGGATATTATCTGATTGTCACCTAGAACTAAGGTATTATGAAACCTGATATTCAGCTGCAGTAAATTTGAAAGAAATATATACTGCCTTTCCTCAATTGTAAAATAGTATGATACCAATATTTGCCTTTTGATTTCTAGGTCAGCCAGTGCTATGTGGAAACCTGGGATTACTTCAGAGATTGCTAATGGTTCCTTGAGAAATGCACCCAGGCATTCCTTCCACTGATCACCAAATTAAAGGGTCTTCTTTTCCACTGGAAGAGGGCACCTATCCTACTGGACACAAACATAAAGAAAACTTTCCCACTGACCTCCAGTGTAAGGGAGCACGTTTATATGGACAACCAATGTATAGGGGAACTTTTCCACTGACTACTAATATAAGCAGTAAGTTGCCTGGTTATGCAAAATCTATCCTTCAGAACTATACAGGTTACATATGTAGTGTATAGAGAAGGTAATGGGTGAATGTGCGTGGTTCGATTAGCAAGGGTTTGATCAATCTTGTTTGAAATTTGGTGAGCTTGAACTTAGAATTGAATCCAATTAAGCTCCATGGGGGCAAATCCTGTTGGTTATATTCTGGGCATTTTAGGGTTAATAAGCAAACTAGTGGACAAAAAATACACAGGGAGCTGGGTACTGCCAAAAAAAAGACCTTACAGCAAGGAGAGAGTGTTTTATGCAGCTTGAAGGGCAACACTGAAAAATACACAAAACGTTTAAATAACATGCTTAGAAGATGCCTTGAAGCTGTATGTGGAGTTAGATGGAATTATATGATTTTCATGGACAGTCTCAGTGACAGCATATACTGCCAGCACATATTTTGCTCTAAACATGATTTTATTTTTTTTTACAATTAGATTGACTAACATAGAGCAGCAACACCCCAATCGGATTCATTTCAGTTTGAAAAAAATAAATAAAAGTTGTTTTTTAAGTAGCCTTAGCAGCAACAATTGTATTAATCAGTAATAGACCCACTTTAACAGGCAGATAGATATTGGCCAGTAGGTAGCTGTGGCTGTCTCTGTTCTTGCTGAGGCAAACCAGTTCTATCAAGCTCTTCCTAAAATGTAAGAGACCAAAGATGATATAGAGGTGCAAAATTTGCCAGCAGCAGAACATTTTTAATGAGTGCAATTTGGCCAACAGTTGTATCAAGGACAGGCAGGTATTTTACTACATGAATTAAAAGGTGCAAATGCCACAGCAGTGTAAATGGGCAGCAGGGCAATTTTAATTAGCAAGACTATGCGTGAATTTACTACAAACAACGTGCTCAAGCTTTACTATAAGAATGAAGATACTGCAGGGGAAAAAGTTTCCAGTGGATGGGACAGCAGGTAAATGTGACCGCTGACCTCAAATCAACAGCACCATAAAAACAAAAGCACAAAATTCCCAAAGGCACCAAATAATGACAAATAAAAAAGCAGCAAAGGGGTTGATTTCTCAAGGAGCTAGCAAACAAACTTAAAGTATAGTTTCCTAATTGCCCTAATCTCTCCCTGTGCAGTTTGTCAGCTTTCCTGCAACAACTTCCAAATTCACATGGCTGCCCCCCCACCCCCCCCCACACACACACACAGATTTAATAGTGAGGAGACTGGATCAACTAAAAATCAGCCTTATTGGCCCTGCAAACCATACTGGTCATAATTCAAAGACCATGCAATAAATCATGGTTTATTAAAAATCTTTCTGCTTAATCTGCACATAAATTCGCCTGAATCCTGAAGCCGCAGGTTTGGCCCCTCACCCATGGTAGCAACAAGCCCACACCACACCTCTACTCACTACTCTCCACAATTAATTACAAGGAATATTATTACATCTTAGTCCTAATAGGTATACAGCCAGGGCCGGCCTTTGGGGTGTGCGAGTTGTGCGGCCGCAAAGGGCACCATGGCAACAGAGATGCCCAGCAGCCAACATGGCTCACTACAGTGGCGGATCCAGGGGGGGCAACAGGGCAATTGCCCCCCCCCCCGAGAAAATTGCCACTCCCTCCACCGCTCTGCTCGGCTGGCTTGGTCGCACCGATCAATTAGGGCACAGAAGCTGCACTGTAGGCAGGCAAATTAGATGGCAGCCTCAGCACATGCTGCGGCCTCGCAGTTGCCTAATGTGTGTACGTAGAGAGCCGCAATAGCAGGATCACACCGGGATAGGTAAGGTAAGCTCTGTAGTCTGTACTGAGAAGAGAATCCAAGTGAGAGGGGAGAGCAGGGGAGGGGATCAGGGACACATAGGTGGTGGGGGTGAAGGAGAAAGTTGGCACAGTGGAAAGGGAAGAGCTGAAGGGGGATCAGTGACACCAAGGTGGTGGAGGGTAAGCATAAAGGTGGCACAGTGGCCGGGGAAGAGCCGGAGGGGGGATAAGTGACACTGAGGTGCTCGGGGCAGAAGAAAGGTGGCACAGTGGCAGAGGAAGAGCCAGAGGGGGATCAGTGACACAGAGGTGGTGGTGGAACAGGTAGAGAGGTGGGCACAGTGGCCAGAGGGTGATCAGTGGACAGAGGGGTGGTGGTGGAAAGGAGAGAGGTTGGCACAGTGGCAGAAGAAGAGTCAGAAAAGGGTCAGTGGACATAGAGGTGGTGGTGGTAGAGGAGATAGGTGGGCACAGTGGCAGGGGAAGAGCTGAAGGGGGGTCAGTGGACACAGAGACGGTGGGGGAGAAGAGAGAGTGGGCACAGTGGCAAGTAGAGAGCCACCCAAGGCTAGGAGCTTTGGCCGGAGGATTGCAGGGGGAGAGGTCAGATGAGCTCTGTACCCCATAGCCTAGCCAGGATGCAAAGTTAAGTGAGCTCTGTACCCAATACATGGAATGGGTGGTCAGGTGAGGTTTGTACCCCATAATTAGGATTGGAGGTCAGGTGAGCTCTGTACTCCATAGCTGGGATGGGAGGTCAGGTGAGCTCTCTACCCCATAGATGGGATGGGAGGTTAGGTGAGCCTTGTATCTCATAGCTGAGATGAGAAGATATGTGTGCTCTGTACCCCATAGCTAGGATCAAAGGTCATGTTATTGGCAGATCTGGGGGGAAGGGGCAACAGGGCCATTTTTATGGGGGGGATGCGGGATGTTTTCATGAAAACCTAGCAGGAACTCATCAGTGAGGAGCAGGCGTGGGCCGTGTGCTATCAGTGTGACCAGGGACTGGCCCAGAGCTACCTAGACCAGAATTTGGGACCCAGCACCAGCCCTCTATAGATCAGGGTATTTTGCATTGCTTAAAAAAGTATTGCTGGGATTTGTAGTCCTTTATAGCTGGTGGTATTCTGCATTGTTGTATAATGTATTGATGGGATTTGTGCTCCTCTATAGCTGATGGTTTTCTGCATTGCTGTATAATGTATTTCTGAGATTTGTAGTCATCTATAGCAGGTGGTATTCTGCATCGCTGCATAATGTATTGCTGGGATTTGTAGTGCTCTATACAGTGGCAGAACTACCAGGGTCACAGCAGTTGCAGCTGCGACTGGGCCCTTGTGTTCTGCCACTTGAGACAGGGACAGAAGGAAGGGGGCCCTGGTAACTGCTGACATTGCTGGTTGCCAGGCCCCACTTCCTTCAGGCTTGGTCAAATTAACAAATCCTGCACACAAAAGTGTCAGGATTTGTTAAAAAAGGCACAATTGCTGTTATACATAACAAACAACTGCAATGTAATGTATTTTTGGAATATTGGGTTCTGTAAGCAACACCTTCTTTTCTTGCAGTTCCCTTCCTGAGACAAGACTCTGGATCTGCCCCCGGCATGCTATGACATAAGCTGCAAGCAGGGCCGGATTCCCTACAAGGCCACCGAGGCAGCAAAGAGCAGAGGAGCGGCACAGCCTGCAGCTTCTCCTCGGATCCCTGCTTCTGTCCCCCACCTGTATGGGCAGAGGCAGTGGGGATCCAAGGATCCAAGCTGCTCTGTGCGTGGCCAAGCAACTCCTGCCACTATTACAGTGCAAAGCTGTCCTGCAGCCAGGAAAGATCCTGACAATATTGTTGGGATCCAACCCACCACCTGATTGACAGCTGACTCTGCCTCTCTAGAGCCAGAGCCAGCTGTGCCTGTCCCTGCTTCATCTGTACCTTCAGGGGCGCTGGAGGAATGGAGAGGGGAGGGGGAATCCCTGCAGGGAGTGAAGACTGACAGTCACCACTCTCTGCAGAGAGATTTGTAGTCCTTTATAGCTGGTGGTATTCTGCATTGTTGTATAATGTATTGATGGGATTTGTGCTCCTCTATAGCTGATGGTTTTCTGCATTGCTGTATAATGTATTTCTGAGATTTGTAGTCATCTATAGCAGGTGGTATTCTGCATCGCTGCATAATGTATTGCTGGGATTTGTAGTGCTCTATACAGTGGCAGAACTACCAGGGTCACAGCAGTTGCAGCTGCGACTGGGCCCTTGTGTTCTGCCACTTGAGACAGGGACAGAAGGAAGGGGGCCCTGGTAACTGCTGACATTGCTGGTTGCCAGGCCCCACTTCCTTCAGGCTTGGTCAAATTAACAAATCCTGCACACAAAAGTGTCAGGATTTGTTAAAAAAGGCACAATTGCTGTTATACATAACAAACAACTGCAATGTAATGTATTTTTGGAATATTGGGTTCTGTAAGCAACACCTTCTTTTCTTGCAGTTCCCTTCCTGAGACAAGACTCTGGATCTGCCCCCGGCATGCTATGACATAAGCTGCAAGCAGGGCCGGATTCCCTACAAGGCCACCGAGGCAGCAAAGAGCAGAGGAGCGGCACAGCCTGCAGCTTCTCCTCGGATCCCTGCTTCTGTCCCCCACCTGTATGGGCAGAGGCAGTGGGGATCCAAGGATCCAAGCTGCTCTGTGCGTGGCCAAGCAACTCCTGCCACTATTACAGTGCAAAGCTGTCCTGCAGCCAGGAAAGATCCTGACAATATTGTTGGGATCCAACCCACCACCTGATTGACAGCTGACTCTGCCTCTCTAGAGCCAGAGCCAGCTGTGCCTGTCCCTGCTTCATCTGTACCTTCAGGGGCGCTGGAGGAATGGAGAGGGGAGGGGGAATCCCTGCAGGGAGTGAAGACTGACAGTCACCACTCTCTGCAGAGTGAAGATCGGGAACTGAGTTACTTACATCGCTCTTTACATTGGTGGTCCGTGGGAAGAATGCATCTTACATTGGTGATCAGTGGGAACTATGCTCCTTACATTGGTGGTCAGTGCGAAGAATGCTCTTTACATTGGTGGTCAGTGGGAAGAATGTTCCTTATGTTGGTGGTCAAAGGGAAGAAACCTCCTTACATTGGTGGTCAGTGTGGAGAATGTTCATTACATTGGTGGTTAGTGGGGAGAATGCTCCTTACATTGGTAATCAGTGGGAAGAATGTTCCTTACGTTGGTAGTCAGTGGGAAGAATGTACCTTACATTGGTGGTCAGTGGGATGAATGGCCCTTTTGTTGTTGGTCAGTGAGAAGAATGCCCCTTATGTTGGTAGTCAGAATGAATGCCCCTTATGTTGGTAGTCATTGGGAACAATGCTCTTTACTTTAGTGGTCAGTGGGAAGAATGCCCAGGGCTGGCACTAGCATAAGGCTGCATGGGCAGCCATCTGAGGGCATCGGGGAAGGGGGTGCAGAAAAATGCACCTTCAGCAATATTACACAAAGATCATTGATAGCCTTGGGGTGGTCATTTTTTCAAAGTGTGATAAAGTTTCATCATTTTACATATGCCTAATAAGTACAATAGATCCCAAACAGCAGATAAGAGAATATGAGAAATAATGTAATGCCACAGTTGATAAACAAGAAGAAAGAAGGGTAGCAACAGTGATGCTTAGGTTCACAATCTTATGCATATTACCCACTGGATTTTACCCTGATCTTAAAATAAACTTGTCATAAGAGAAACATGGAGACTGCTGTGTTGACTACTTGAAAATTCTAGTTGACTGGTTGTTATGCTGAGTGGCTGACCTAAAACAATTATGCAGATAAGTCAGAGGAAAGTCAGAATTCCTTATGTGTATTGTTTTGTTTTAGATAACATTGAGAGGGGCTAGAACCCATTAGTCCTTTCTGTCATGTATTTATTAAACTTGTAGAGAGCGGATTAGGATGCAGGATGCATCAAAAGCCAGTGATTATAATTCCAGGCCCTTAATTCACAGCAAACTTTGCAATCGCCCTTCAAGAGCTTCTACTTACAGAAAAGTTGATGGTGGATCCAATATCTCAGTAGCAGCCTCTCTTAATAGATTGGCTCTTTGACTTTATATGGCAGCACAGTCACAAGTAACTTGAATAGTTGAGCATAGTTGGAAACAGAAATCCCAATGCAATATCCTTACAAGTAGGCACCATACTGCACAGCATAATCCACAGAAGATGCTCCCTCTGGGTAGCCACCTTCTCTTTGACCTCCGCCACAGGCCAGCTTTAGGTTCTTTAGGCATCTTTAGGCCTCTGCCCCCTACAATTGCATCCTCTCCAAGCAGGAACCCAAGAGAGTCACCCCTAATAGGTATCCTCTTCCTCAATAAATCCCCCTACATATTTATCATATTTCTCACTTGAATAAACCCCTCAGTGATTGTCCATGGCAGAAAAAAAATTCATAACCCACTACATTCTTACTTCTCACCTTAAATACTGGAGAACACTCAACAGCAGCAAGAAAACCCAAATGGCTTAAAAGAAATTGAATGTGCACAGATAACAAAATAAAGCTCAGACTGGCAGGGTTCCTACAGTTGTGTGGACAAAGCAACAACAAATAGATGGGGAGGATTGATAACTTTTGGCCTGTGAGGAAAAGACAACTAGCTAGCCCATTCATGGTAGGAAGTATTAAGCTGAAGAAAGTATTAAGAACCAGAGGTCTTGCTGAACTCCTTACCGGAACATCCAAGAGACCCATGCAAATGGGTGGGTGAATAACACAAATTAAGAAATAATGTCACCAGCACACCATCGTGGTAATTAAGCAATAGTCCATTTAATGACATATTGCCATTCAATGCTGAAGAAAGTATACCACAAAAAGTGTACCATGGTGCCACATTTATTGATGGGCACAATGAAAGGTGGGTGTTTCTTAAAGACAAGGCTTAATGTGATGACCAGCATGTGTCACTGACTTGGGGCCCTGCTCTGATCAATATTTGAATAGTAAGGCATGTTCACTAAGGTCCTCCAGCCTAACATGTCTTATCAGTACTGGCCTACCAGCCCAGTCCTCCTTTGAATGAAAGATACAATACTTCCTCTTCATATGATCAATTTAAAATTCAAACGCTGTGTTCACAATCTTTCAATATGTTCCACAAACACCCATCAGCAGCAAAGCACAAATGCCCATTTGCACAAACTCTTAAAGTTCAAGGAGATTATGAGAACATATTGTAGAGAGACATTTTATGACAAAGATTGATTCCTTTCCTTAATCTTATGAAAGAGATAAGTCAATAATGACAGCCTGTAGAAAGTGATAGGCTACACAGTAAGCTTAGACAAATGTAAAATCTACCAATTTCCTTGCATGAACTGCAGCTTTTGTATACATGCTGTAGTTGTGAACTTTAGAAACATATCTTTCACATAATCTAAAAAAAATGCAATTCATGGAGAGGTTGGAAGGAAGTGAAATATTTCAAGCTCAGAAAAGTAGTTTGGCCACCTGGGATTTCCCAGAAGGGTGAGTGAGGCCATGGCTAGCCATACATGTGCAGATCATTTTCGTCCAGCCTGAACAAGAGACTTCACTTGATTCCCCATTCAAGCTAAACAACGTAGAAGGAGAAATCAGCACTGTCCACCATTGTATTTAGAGAGCTGCTGACACCCCCAGCTGCCTGAATGGCAAAAGAGTGACTGTATTTAATTGGATGCATACACTGTTGTGCTGACAAACCTCTACCTTTGCGTTTTGAAATTGATTTTTTTTTTTTGGAGCAGGGTAGTGTTGAGAGGGACACCCATGGCTCCACACCTCATTGGCTGATTTGGCAGGAATTGGCTAAACATTCAAGCTGTGTATGGCTGAGAGGAACTGTTCAGCCTAACTTAACCTTGCATTATTAAAACAGCAAAATTACTAATACAATGTCAAGGATGTATATCTTAAATATAAAATTTTTATAGCTATTTTGGCTAAAATTATGAAAGCTTTTCATGTCAGACAGCTTCAGTCCACTATTGTATCTGTCCTTTAAATAGTACAAACACTTGAATGGTACATTGTTGTTCAGCAGAGTAATTAAATGACACACCTACCTCATAAGTACTAGTGATTCCCGAACGGTAAAAGACAGGGAGGAAGAGCTCTGCCGTAAAAAGAACCACAAAGGTGTAGGCTATGAAAAACAAGACAAAGGATGCTCCAAAACGGTATACCTCTGCAGGAGCACCTAAAATTGTCACTGCTGACATAAAGCTGGCAGTTAGAGACAAAGCTACTGGTCCACATGTCATCGATCTTCCACCAATAAGAAAATCTGCAGATGTTGTCTTTTTTCTCTCTTTTATGGCAAAAAATACACCAATGCTTGCAGATACTAAAAATAGGGATGCAAATACAACAAAGTCCCAAGCAGCAAAGGTAATAATTTTAGGTACAACAAATTGAGACATTGTGCTACAAAAATACAGTTAGCAAAACCAAAAAACTTCCAAGTCAATTCCTTCACTTAGGGAAAGGGAAACATATTCTTCACTGGCATTAAAGAGGGCAGAGGACACTCAGTGCCTTTTATGCATTTTTTTTTAGTTGAGTTAACTATTACTTTGAATAATGTAACTCAGCAATTCTGCCACTTCCACCACCCACAGGCCATAGTTCTTCTACTATGGATGCTATGGTTAGATAGACTAGATAAGGGAACCCATTCCTTGAGTGGCTAATTCAAAATTGAGTATTTATTTAAGTGTGTCATTAGTTATTTGGCTAAACTTGTGTTTTATAACACTTAACTGCAAATCGTGTTCCTTTTAAGGTAGAGGGTAGAAGCACCAAAGTCCCAAATCTGTGCACTATGGTCCCATATCAACGTCAAAATCATTAAAGATGTTTATTCATGGAGAGATAATAATTTAGCATGACTATATGGACTACATGATGTATGGCTCATCAAAACGGTTGTATGAATACAGCCATTGCAGTGTTACACTGTGTCTCAGCATATTCTTAAAGTCCCAAATGCATAACCCTATATTCTTATGCATGGCATGACACTGTCTTCCTTTAGCTCTTTGTATGATGTTAAAGTGACCCTGTTGGGGAAGGTAGGGGGAGGAATCAGAGCAGCAATAGTCTAAGACAGATGCCGGGATGCAACGCTTGGGCACATCATTTGTGCCAAAACGGACCAGGAGGTAGATAAACTCTATTTGTAAGTAAATGAAAAACATGGTTGTTTAACTAATGGATGTAAGATAATTTTAACCACTTCCCGGCCGGCCGTTGTAAAAAAACGGCCGGCCAGGAGCTATCTAGATCTGAGCGGGCGTCTTTAGACGTCCGCTCAGCCACGCCCCCGTTATTTGAAAACAGGCAGTGATGCCCGTTAATATACAAGTGATCCGCCGGCTATAGAGCTGGCAGATCGCTTGTATGAGGTCACATGAATTGCGCCCACCCCCCTCCCCTGGCTCCACCCCTCCCGCTGTCAAGCTGGTCCCGGGCTCCGCTGTGCCCGGTGCGAGCCCAGGACCAGCATACGGCCTCTGTCACAGGGGATCAGAGGGAGCTCGGTACACGAGCTCCCTCCGGTCCCATCTCCACTGTCAGAATGCGGAAGTGTTGTATAATACATCACTTCCGCATTCTCGTGTCACTCTCCAGCTTCAGATGCAGGAGAGAAGCTGATGAAGCAGATCTCTGCTTCATCAGCTTCTTCAGGGGGGTCCTAGGTGACAATGATGTCTTCATAAGTATGACCTGTCACATATTTTGCTATCACATAAGGAGGTTTTCTAACCCCCCTATGTGATAGCAATAAAGTTAAGTGAAACAAAAATAGGAAAAAAAAATTAAGTGTCCCCCCCCAAATGTAAAGTTACAAATAAAAAAGAAATATTAAATTATTATAATTTTTTTTAAAGTCTCCCCCATACATACACGCATGCAAACAGGCGTCGGGTGCGCATACGTGCGAAAACAACGATTTCGCCCATTGTGCCGCACGTTACATATCATTATGAATGTCGGAATGAGAGCAATAGTTCTATGGCCATCAATCACTGATAACACTAAACTGATGAGCTGTAAAAGCTTTTAAAGCGTCGCCTATGGTCAATTTTGGGTATGGTAGTTTTTTGCGATTTCGTGGGTGCGCGCAATTTTAAAGCATGACATGTTTGGTGTCTATTTACCCGACGTGACCCCGTCTTTTATATGTTACCAAAACTATGGTTAATAATCATTGTTTCCTAACAAAACGGAAAAAAAAAAAATTCCCAAAAAATTTCAATAATTTTTCCTTAATATAGTAAACAATAAAAACCCCAGTGGTGATTAAATACCACCAAAAGAAAGCTTTATTTGTCCCCAAAAAATGGTATAACATTCATTTCAGTGCAGCGTTGCATGACGGAATAAACGTCAGTCAAAGTACTGCAGCGCTGAATACTGAAAAATGGCCTGGCCAGGAAGGGGGTCTAAACACCTGGTCTTGAAGTGGTTAAATCAGCATGCAGAGCTGCATACTGATGTGATTTTTAGTGAAAGGGGGTAAAGTTGTTACCCCTAGTGAGTATAAGCCTTACTGGCTTGTGATCCGCACTTCCTTTTTATGTACCAGTTGATTCATGTTCATTTGCATTTTTTATTTTTTACTTTTTGTATCATTGTCTGTCTTTCTTCCAGAACTACAAATTTACACATCTTCGTATTGCAGCAATGAGTAAAATCTTTACAATCTAATGAAAGTCCCCTTTCCATTCTTAGATAAATGTTCATGTTCTAGAAGTGATTACACACAGTTAATGATTCTATCAGACAGTGATGCATGTAACTTACATGGTAATAATCAGCAGATTAGTGCAGTAAATCACTGAATAACATAACCATTAAGGAAATAACACCTGTTAGCATAATAATGAGAACACAGTGTAACATCTGTGATTAAGGCATGATAAACAGTAGAAAAATGTCACCAGCACACCATGAGTTGAAAAAGCAAAATATTTTATTGCCAGTAGCTGTATCTCATTGGCAAGCGCTTTCGGGGCCTCGCAGGGTCCCCTTCATCAGGCTTAGAGATAACAGTGAAGTGAAAGACATACAACAATATATACCTAGACATACCAATCAACTGGGTGCTGTGAAACCACTCCCATCCCCCTAGGGCGTTGGTATGACATCACACCTGCCGTTAAGTATTTAAAAAGGACGTGTGCAGAATGATGTAAATACCAGCCATATCTATTAAACCATCAGTGACTCCAAACAGCACATAAAAGTGTGAATCACCCAGGGTCAGTAGCCCAAGGGCTCACAATGCAAATTTTACCTTGAGCATTGGGGTGATAGTAAACCACTCATACAGTCAGTTTGATCATAAAAGTTAGATCAAACGCTGGCTGTTAGGTGTATAATTACTGTGGGAGGTGCCGAATGGAAAAAAAGGCAGTAATGAAACCCTATAACAGAAACAGGCAATAATGAAGCCTTATGGCAGAAATGCAATAGTATATCAATCAACAATGCACCTATAATGCAACCGCATATGCACCGTTTGCACATGTCCATACTATAAAGAGGGTTGCTCTGCCCCACTCGGACAGGGCCCCCCTATGTGTTATTGAGATTTAAAAATTTTACCATGTGCAGATGAAATAATTGCATTACAACAACAACATTATGTATAGGGTATGCAAAAAACCACTAGGCAGGAAAATTATGGATGGAACAACAAATATAAGTGACATATAAGTGAAAACCAAACGTGAAAATGAATGTGAGATGAGATACAGCTACTGGCAATAAAATATTTTGCTTTTTCAACTCATGGTGTGCTGGTGACATTTTTCTACTGTTCATGTGTGGCGGTGCCATCCGCAGTCATTTCGAGCACCCATCTTCATCAAGTGGGAATCCCGGTAAGGAGTGCGGTATGGTTCCTGTTTATTCAAGTAAGGCATGATAAACACACAAAAAATAAATATAATTGGCAATAAAAGTTCATTTTTCTTTAAAGTAGTATTAAACTTTCAATTTTTTTTCAATAACAATGGACAAGTTTTATCAAACGTTTTGCTTCCTGAAAACTACACAACACTATTTACATACAGAATGACTGTATCATGGAGTAATCTTGAGAAATATGACATTTCTCTTTTAATCACTAGAGCGTGTTTAATTGCATAAAGTTAATTTAAATATAATGCATCATTTCCAATATGTAGCACAAGCTCAAGAGGACTAAAACATTTTTGTTCCTGATTTGTGGTTGTCGTCAGTGCCTGGTGCATCTTGTTGCAGTGTGCAGCAATAGTCGGCCAGTATTGATGGATTCCAGTTGCTGTGATATTGTTTTTCCATTATGGCAATGTCCTGGTTCACCATGTTCATCATGTTCATCACTGACTGCACCTAGATTTTTGGGGAAAAAAGTCCAAGTGTGAATGCAGGAAGTAAATTTTCAGTGACATGCTGCACTTTATGGTCTTGTATGCTGTAATAAGTTTGTCAACCAGCTGAATGTAGTTTGGTGCACTGTAGTTGCCAATTCTCAATAACATCCTTGAATGCCCACTCCCACTAAGACCCCATTCTCACCAGGGTGGTTTCGTTGCGCAGATTTTTCCACGCTGAAATGCTTGCAAATAAAATCCCATACAATCCTATAGTGGCCATTCATGCAAACGCGTGGAATCAAGCATTCAAATACCCCTGTCGCTTGAAATAGGCCCTGAGCTTGTTTTGTCGCACTGATCAGCTCGTTTTGCTCCATAGGCTTCAATGATCAGCACATGTTTGCGCTATTCCGTGTGTTTTTATGTGTGTTTTTAGCAGCTGAGCCTACTCCCATTGGACAACTGAAAACGAGCTTAAAAAAGACACTGACATATGAACAAAAAACACCTGTAATACACGCTGAAACTCACATTAAAAACGTGCAAAGCCACACTAAAAAATGCACGAAAACAGCTGAAACGCTGTCACCCTGGTGTGAATGGGGACGAACAGATCTTCAAACCTTTTATCATTGATGACATAACTGATCTATAGACCAAGAAAATACCTTCTTTAACCACTTGCTGACTGGGGTGTTAAACCCCCTTCCTGTTCAGGCCATTTTTTAGCATTCAGTGCTGCAGTACTTTGCCTGAAATTAATTCTGTCATGCAATGCCAGTGATTGGAGCGGAGATCAGCAGCTGGGATCATGCTGACCTCCCTCTGATCTCAGCATATAGACCCGCCTTGCCGTTGACAGTGGCGATGGAGGACTCACACAGACCGCACACTTGCATTTACAATACAAGCGATCAGGTGGCTCGATGGCCACCCGAATGCTTGTATGTAAACAGCCGTCACTGCCTGTTTAAAAGGGCTACAGTTTATCGCTCGTGCACATGCACGGCTGTGCATGCGCAGGAGCAGGTGAGGATGTTTTAAAATGCCCACTCGCATTCAACAGTGTCCTGTCCGGCCATTTATTTACAACGGCCGGACAGGAGGTGGTTATCACTCTCACAAAATTTCTCATCAGTCTGAGTTTTAGGTGAAGAGGAGATAAAAATATCTCTGCTGGGTCATCAAGTGGTTTATGTGCCCATTTTTTTGTCCTGGAACCAAATTCTTTTGGCATGGCCATTCCTTTTTAATGCAATGTGACTTTTTTGCACGTCTGTTCATTCAGAGATAAAACAACAGTACTTGGTATATCCAAGCTGCATTCCAAACAGCAGTGGCACTACTTTAGATGTCCACAAATAGCCCAGTTGTACTTGGTGGTACTGGATGTGCTTCAACAACCGTTCCATGTTTTTGAATGTTTCCTTCATGTGTGCAGCATAGTCAACATGTATTGAAGGGTGTACTTTGCTGTTGTGTAACAAAACAGCCTTGAGGCTTAATATTGATGAATCAGTAGAGATGAGATGTTATTCTAGTGGGTCATGGTCACTGAAAGCCATGATTGAACTGCATTAATTAGTCAGCTAAACTTAATTAGTGAGCTGGCACTTAGTGAGCTGGCAAGTGGGAACCCTGGGAAGGATCCCAACACAAGCTTCTTGATATGTATCTTGATATACGGCATCATGTAACACAGGTGCTACTTACAGTCAGTGATAGTCTGTCTGCAGTATGGTATACAGGAAATGTAAATATATACAGAGTTATTCACAAAAGGGTGAAGCGTTTGGAGAAGGCAGGAGAAGTGAACAATCTAGGACAACATAGCTGATTTGGAAAAATTCTCCAATTCAGCTGACTTCCCAGTTCAGCGATGTTGTCCTAGACTGTTCACGTCTCCTGCCTTCTCCAAACTCTTCACCCTTTTATGAGTAACCCTGATAGTATTTGGAATATTGCTTGAAACTATTTGTCTCCACAATTGTATCACTCTGAAAGTTTTTATGTATATATACAAAAGATAAAAAAAGGAATAGTACTAAAGAAAATGGCACTCAGTCGGTATATATCCAGCAAAACAAGATGCTAATAGAAGAGGCAACTTACATTAAGTGCACAATATAATTTTAAATGTAGTTAAAACTTATTTCTAACTTTATTATTATTATTATTATAGGCGGAGGTCATATACCACAAACTATGCCATTATACAGCCTTAGTTTAATGGTAGGCAATTTAAGAACACAGTTCAGAAAGCTGAGCTCTAGCTCACCTTCCCCTGTCCATGTGCCAGGTTATGCTAGCTTATGTAAGAACACAGACGTACAGACTTGGACGGCATCTTGCAAACACTTTAATTTTACCATTTAATTTCTTTAACCTCTTGTACTGATTGCTTCTGAAAAATAAAAATGCAATTTAAGGCATTTGTGGCAACCCATAAATCTCATGTTTGGAACATGCTCATAAAAATGATGTCAATGACCTTGATTTACTAATGGCGTAGAGCATGTTTCCTTTGCAAAATGGATTTTTTTTTATAGCTTATGGAGTGAATATGGAGAAGCTATGTTGAATGTATGTATCTGTGTTCACTTGTTTGCACATTAATCATGTGCAAAAGCACAAATCCTGTATTTTTGTTTTCCTTGCACATAATTGAGTATTCTTTGCAAAGTAAATTTTCATCACATTCACTAAGCTAAGTGAAAATTCACCTTGCAAAATGAACATGCTCATTTTGCCTTGCAAAAGATAGTACTCTGGCGTGAGCTCTATCACATAACCTGCAGCTCTGTGGAGAAGGATCCAGAGTCTTGTGTCAGCGGTTGGTCCATACTGTATAATCTGTAATTTGTTCTGTCGCCTCTAACGTGCTTGTCGGCAGTGAATTGGACCTGGCTAAAAGAAAACATGGAGGCAATGTTCTCCACTTCTGCTTGGGGAAAAAGGAGCTCTGTGAAAAGGCTCTGTGTCTGGATTGAGACCCCAAGGCTGAAGCCCAGGCCTAGGCGTATTATACCTCACTTTGTTCAGGCTGTATGTCTGAAGGCCATGTGTGCCTAGGAGATTTTCTGCTAGAGTCATCACTGGAACAGGGATACACCTGAAACTCATGTTTTTAGATACTATAGAACACTCTGACATAAATATTTGATTTTTGTTGTGACTGGTGGTACTTTTTTGTACTTTGCTTTTAATTTGGGACTTAGGATGTTTTATTGCTGTGGAGTCTGGGATGCAATCACACACTGCATACTACTGTGGTTTTTTTGCTGTGGACTTTGTGATACACACGGTCCAGATGCAGTGTGAAGGATGGAGGGCCCCAGACTGAAGGAAGGGCAGACCAGTAATTGCTGACATTGCCGCTGACTCTTCCTCCTGTCCAGGCCCCCTTTAAGTGGTGGAATGCTAGTGCCTGGTCACAGCTGTGGCAGCTGTGATCCTGGTAGTTCTGCCACTGTATAGAGGACTACATATCCCAGCACTACATTATACAGCAATGCAGCATACCACCAGCTATAAAGGACCGCAAATCCCAGCAATACATTATACAACAATGCAGAATACCACCGGCTATAGAGGACTACAAATCCCAGCAGTACATTATAGAGCAACCCAGAATGCTACCAGCTGTAGAGGACTACAATTCACAGCTACACATTATACAGCAATGCAGAGTACCACCAGCTACAGGACTGCCCTGTACCAGTCTTCACCCTCTCCCAGCCCCACTGTAGCAGTCTTCACCCTCTCCAGACACCCCAGGCCCCCCTGTACCAATCTTCACCCTCTCCAGGTCCCCCAGGCCAGGAAATATACTATCGTGACATAAATACAACAATATTATAATGAAAAAATGGCTCAAATAAGTCATTTTATAAAGTAGTGCTCAAATACAGTATGTTCTTATACAAAATGTCAAAAACTCCCATTGCAACTGTAGAATATATGTGTAGCCCTGGCCAGCATCCCATGTAAGCCACACAGCCCAGGCACTGCTTTCTATGGCAGGTTAATCTCCCGCTCTCCTTGCTGATGACGGCTGGGCTTGCTGGAGGTGCCAGAAAGGTTGGAAGGCTGTGTAAACTTTGGATGTATATACTCCATTGGCCAGTAGCTAGATAGGGACCAAAAATGATAGAATGTTACAAAGGGGTCTATTCATGAAGCTGCCGAGGGCAGCCGAGTGAATGACCGATCTGAAGTGAAGTGAGCCGAACACTGTTCGGCTATTCACTTCAGGCTGGTACGGCTAATTTCAGCCGTACATCGGCTGAAATCAGCCGTACATCAGCTTGCTTCGGGTCGGCCGAACATGCTCAGCATGTTCGGCCGACCCAAAGTGCAGAAGGAGTTCGACTCAGCCAATCCAACATCTGGATTGGCTGAGCCGAACCTCCGGCAGGCTACTCACTGCTGTTCGAGCTATTCTTAAAGATCGCGAACAGCAGTGAGTGAATAGCCGAATGCTCGGAGGGACCGAGCAGAACAGAAAAAGAGTGAAAAAAGTGAAAAAAAAGTAAATAGAAAACGATTGTGCGGAGCTAGCAGTGACAGCTAGCTCCGCCAATAGTTTCCTATTGTCCGGCGGCTCTGCTGCTGTCAAAAAAAAA